>NC_057806.1:555291131-555314285 GCF_018294505.1 Triticum aestivum
GCGGGCTCGCCGATGGGCTCCGCGGGCCGCGGCGAAGTGGGCGCGGGCGAGGCTGACGTGTCGACGCCTGTGAAGGAAATATGCCCTAGAGGCAATAATAAAGTTATTATTTTTTTCCTTATTTCATGATAAATGTTTATTATTCATGCTAGAATTGTATTAACTGGAAACATAATACATGTGTGAATACATAGACAAACAGAGTGTCACTAGTATGCCTCTACTTGACTAGCTCGTTGATCAAAGATGGTTGTGTTTCCTAACCATAGACATCAGTTGTCATTTGATCAACGGGATCACATCATTAGGAGAATGATGTGATTGACTTGACCCATTCCATTAGCTTAGCACCCGATCGTTTAGTATGTTGCTATTGCTTTCTTCATGACTTATACATGTTCCTATGACTATGAGATTATGCAACTCCCGTTTACCGGAGGAACACTTTGTGTGCTAACAAATGTCACAACCTAACTGGGTGATTATAAAGGAGCTCTACAGGTGTCTCCAAAGGTACATGTTGGGTTGGCGTATTTCGAGATTAGGATTTGTCACTCCGATTGTCGGAGAGGTATCTCTGGGCCCTCTCGATAATGCACATCACATAAGCCTTGGCAAGCATTGCAACTAATGAGTTAGTTGCGAGATGATGTATTACGAAACGAGTAAAGAGACTTGCCGGTAACGAGATTGAACTAGGTATTAAGATACCGACGATCGAATCTCGGGCAAGTAACATACCGATGACAAAGGGAACAACGTATGTTGTTATGCGGTCTGACCGATAAAGATCTTCGTAGAATATGTAGGAACCAATATGAGCATCCAGGTTCCGCTATTGGTTATTGACCGGAGACGTGTCTCGGTCATGTCTACATTGTTCTCGAACCGTAGGGTCCGCACGCTTAACGTTACGATGACAGTTATATTATGAGTTTATGTATTTTGATGTACCGAAGGTTGTTCGGAGTCCCGTATGTGATCATGGACATGACGAGGAGTCTCGAAATGGTCGAGACATAAAGATCGATATATTGGAAGCCTATATTTGGATATCGGAATCGTTCCGGGTGAAATCGGGATTTTACCGGAGTACTGGGGGGTTACCGGAACCCCCCGGGGGTTATTGGGCCTACATGGGCCCTAAGGGAGAAGAGGAAAGGAGGCATAAGGTGGCCGCATGCCCCTCCCCTGCCTAGTCCGAATAGGATAAGGAGAGGGGGGCGGCGCTCCCTTTGCTTTCCCTCTTCCTCCTCTTTTCCACTTCTCCTTCTCCAACTAGGAAAGAAGGGAGTCCTACTCCCGGTGGGAGTAGGACTCCCCCTTGGCGCGCCCTCCTTGGCCGGCCGCCCCCTCCCCTTGGCTCCTTTATATACGGGGGCAGGGGGGCACCCTAGAAGACACAAGTTGATCTTCGTGATCGTTCCTTAGCCGTGTGCGGCGCCCCCCTCCACCATATTCCACCTCGGTCATATTGTAGCGGTGCTTAGGCGAAGCCCTGCGACGGTTGAACATCAAGATCGTCACCACGCCGTCATGCTGACGGAACTCCTCCCCGAAGCTTTGCTGGATCGGAGCCCGGGGAGCGTCATCGAGCTGAACGTGTGCCAAGAACTCAGAGGTGCCGGAGTAACGGTGGTTGGATCGGTTGGACCGGGAAGACGTACGACTACTTCCTCTATGTTGCGTCAACGCTTCCGCTTCGGTCTATGAGGGTACGTAGACAACACTCTCCCCTCTCGTTGCTATGCATCACCATGATCTTGCGTGTGCACAGGATTTTTTTTGAAATTACTACGTTCCCCAACAGTGGCATCCGAGCCTAGGTTTTATGGTTTGATGTTATATGCACAAGTAGAACACAAGTGAGTTGTGGGCGATATAAGTCATACTGCTTACCAACATGTCATACTTTGGTTCGGCGGTATTGTTGGATGAAGCGGCCCGGACCGACATTACGCGTACGCTTACGCGAGACTGGTTCTACCGCCGTGCTTTGCACACAGGTGGCTGGCGGGTGTCAGTTTCTCCAACTTTAGTTGAACCGAGTGTGGCTACGCCCGGTCCTTGCGAAGGTTAAAACAACACCAACTTGACAAACTATCGTTGTGGTTTTGATGCGTAGGTAAGATCGGTTCTTGCTTAAGCTCGTAGAAGCCACGTAAAACTTGCAACAACAAAGTAGAGGACGTCTAACTTGTTTTTGCAGGGCATGTTGTGATTTGATATGTACAAGACATGATGCAAAAAATTTTATTGTATGAGATGATCATGTTTTGTAACCAAGTTATCGGCAACTGGCAGGAGCCATATGGTTGTCGCTTTATTGTATGCAATTCAATTGCGCTGTAATGCTTTACTTTATCACTAAGCAGTAGCGATAGTCGTGGAAGCATAAGATTGGCGAGACGACAACGATGCTATGATGGAGATCAAGGTGTCGCGCCGGTGACGATGGTGATCATGACGGTGCTTCGGAGATGGAGATCACAAGCACAAGATGATGATGGCCATATCATATCACTTATATTGATTGCATGTGATGTTTATCTTTTATGCATATTATCTTGCTTTGATTGACGGTAGCATTATAAGATGATCTCTCACTAAATTTCAAGATAAAAGGTGTTCTCCCTGAGTATGCACCGTTGCCAAAGTTCGTCGTGCCCAGACACCACGTGATGATCGGGTGTGATAAGCTCTACGTCCATCTACAACGGGTGCAAGCTAGTTTTGCACACGCAGAATACTCAGGTTAAACTTGACGAGCTTAGCATATGCAGATATGGCCTCGGAACACTGAGACCGAAAGGTCGAGCGTGAATCATATAGTAGATATGATCAACATAGCGATGTTCACCATTGAAAACTACTCCATTTCACGTGATGATCGGTTATGGTTTAGTTGATTTGGATCATGTGATCACTTAGATGATTAGAGGGATGTCTATCTAAGTGGGAGTTCTTAAGTAATATGATTAATTGAACTTTAATTTATCATGAACTTAGTCCTGGTAGTATTAGCATATCTATGTTGTAGATCAATAGCTCGCGTTGTTGCTTCCCTTTATTTTTGATATGTTCCTAGAGAAAATTGTGTTGAAAGATGTTAGTAGCAATGATGCGGATTGGATCCGTGATCTGAGGTTTATCCTCATTGCTGCACAAAAGAATTATGTCCTTGATGCACCGCTAGGTCACAGACCTATTGCATGAGCAGATGCAGACGTTATGAACGTTTGGCTAGCTAAATATGATGACTACTTGATAGTTTAGTGCACCATGCTTAACGGCTTAGAATCGGGACTTCAAAGACGTTTTGAACGTCATGGACCATATGAGATGTTCCAGGACTTGAAGTTAATATTTCAAGAGAATACCTGAGTTGAGAGATATGAAGTCTCCAACAAGTTCTATAGCTAAAAGATGGAGGAGAATCGCTCAACTAGTGAGCATATGCTCAGATTGTCTGAGTACTACAATCGCTTGAATCAAGTGGGAGTTAATCTTCCAGATAAGATAGTGATTGACAGAATTCTCTAGTCACCATCACCAAGTTAGTAGAACTTCGTGATGAACTATAATATGCAAGGGATAACAGAAACGATTCCCAAGCTTTTTCGTGATGCTGAAATCGACGAAGGTAGAAATCAAGAAAAACGTCAAGTGTTGATGGTTGATGAAACCACTAGTTTCAAGAAAAAGGGCAAAGGGAAGAAGGGGAACTTCAAGAAGAACGGCAAGGAAGTTGCTGATCAAGTGAAGAAGCCCAAGTCTGGTCCTAAGCCTAAGACTAAGTGCTTCTACTGCAAAGGGACTGGTCACTGGAAGCGGAACTACCCCAAGTGATTGGCGGATAAGAAGGATGACAAAATGAACATAAGTATATTTGATATACATGTTATTGATGTGTACTTTACTAGTGTTTATAGCAACCCCTCATTATTTGATACTAGTTCAGTTGCTAAGAGTAGTAACTCGAAACGGGAGTTGCAGAATGAACAGAGACTAGTTAAGGGTGAAGTGGCAATGTGTGTTGGGAGTGGTTCCAAGATTGATATGATCATCATCACACACTCCCTATACTTTCGGGATTAGTGTTGAACCTAAATAAGTGTTATTTGGTGTTTGCGTTGAGCATAAATATGATTTGATCATGTTTATTGCAATACGGTTATTCATTTAAGTAATAGAATAAATTGTTGTTCTGGTTACATGAATAAAACCTTATATGGTTACACACCCAATGAAAATGGTTCGTTGGATCTCGATCGTAGTGATACACATATTCATGATATTGATGCCAAAAGATGCAAAGTTAATAATGATAGTGCAACTTATTTGTGGCACTGCCGTTTAGGTCATATTGGTGTAAAGCGCATGAAGAAACTCCATGCTAATGGGCTTTTGGAACCACTTGATTATGAATCAGTTGATGCTTGCGAACCATGCCTCATGGGCAAGATGACTAAGACTCCGTTCTCCGGAACAATGGAGCGAGCGTCAGATTTGATGGAAATCATACATACTGATGTATGTGGTCCGATGAATATTAAGGCTCGTGGCAGGTATCATTATTTTCTGATCTTCACAGATGATTTGAGAAGATATGGGTATATCTACTTAATGAAACAGAAGTCTGAAACAGTTGAAAAATTCAAAGAATTTCAGAGTGAAGTGGAGAATCATCGTAACAAAAATGAAAGTTTCTACGATATGATCGCAGAAGTAAAATATTTGAGTTACGAGTTTGGCCTTCAGTTAAAAACAATGTGAAATAGTTTCACTACTCACGCCACCTGGAACACCACAGTGTAATGGTGTGTCCGAACGTCGTAATCGTACTTTACTTGATATGGCGCGCTCTATGATGTCTCTTACAGATTTACCGCTATCGTTTTGGGGTTATGCATTAGAGACAGCTACATTCACGTTAAATAGGGCACCATCTAAATCCGTTGAGACAACACCGTATGAACTATGGTTTGGCAAGAAACCTAAGCTGTCGTTTCTTAAAGTTTGGGACTGCGATGCTTATGTGAAAAAGTTTCAACATGATAAGCTCGAACCCAAATCGGAGAAGTAAATCTTCATAGGTTACCCAAAAGAAAATGTTGGGTACACCTTCTATCACAGATCCGAAGGCAAGTTATTCATTGCTGAGAATGGATCCTTTCTAGAGAAGGAGTTTCTCATGAAAGAAGTGAGTGGGAGGAAAGTAGAAAACTTGATAAGGTAATTGTACCTTCTCCCTTATTGGAAAGTAGTTCATCACAGAAATCTGTTCTTGTGACTACTACACCAATTAGTGAGGAAGCTAATGATGATAATCATGTAACTTCAGATCAAGTTACTACCGAATCTCGTAGGTAAACCAGAGTGAGGTCCGCACCAGAGTGGTACAGTAATCCTGTTCTGGAAGTCATGTTACTAGACCATGACGAACCCATGAACTATGAGGAAGCGATGATGAGCCCAGGTTCCGCGAAATGGTTTGAGACCATGAAATCTGAGATATGATCCATGTATGAGAACAAAGTATGGACTTTGATGGATTTGCCCGTTGATCGGCAAGCCATAGAAAATAAATGGATCTTCAAGAGGAAGACGGACACTGATAGTAGTGTTACTATCTACAAAGCTAGAATTGTCGAAAAAGGTTTTCGACAAGTTCAAGGTGTTGACTACGATGAGAGTTTCTCACTCGTATCTATGCTTAAGTCTGTCCGAATCATGTTAGCAATTGCCGCATTTTATGAAATCTGGCAAATGGATAAACAAAACTTCATTCCTTAATGGATTTATTAAAGAAGAGTTTTATACAATGCAACTAGAAGGTTTTGTCGATCCTAAAGGTGTTAACTAAATATGCAAGCTCCAGCGATCCATCTATGGACTAGTGCAAGCATCTCGGAGTTGGAATATACGCTTTGATAAGTTGATCAAAGCATATAGTTTTATACAGACTTGCGGTGAAGCCTGTATTTACAAGAAAGTGAGTGGGAGCACTACACCATTTCTGATAAGTATATGTATGACATATTGTTGATCGGAGATGATGTAGAATTATTCTGCAAAGCATAAATGAATGTTTGAAAAGAGTTTTTTCAAAGAAAGACCTCGGTGAAGCTGCTTACATATTGAGCATCAAGATCAATAGAGATAGATCAAGACGCTTGATAAGTTTTTCAATGAGTACATACCTTGACAAGATTTTGAAGTAGTTCAAAATGGAACAGTCAAAGAAGGAGTTCTTGCCTGTGTTGCAAGGTGTGAAGTTGAGTAAGACTCAAAACCCGACCACGGCAGAAGATAGAGAGAGAATGAAAGTCATTCCCTATGCCTCAGCCATAGGTTCTATAAAGTATGCCATGCTGTGTACCAGACCTATTGTATACCCTGCCCTGAGTTTGGCAAGGGAGTACAATAGTGATCTAGGAGTAGATCACTGGACATTAGTCAAAATTATCCTTAGTGGAATAAGGATATGTTTCTCGATTATGGACATGAAAAAAAGGTTCGTCGTAAAGGGTTACGTCGATGCAAGTTTTGACACTGATCCAGATGAATCTAAGTCTTAATCTAGATACATATTGAAAGTGGGAGCAATTAGCCAGAGTAGCTCCGTGCAGAGCATTGTTGACATAGAAATTTGCAAAATACATATGGATCTGAATGTGGCAGACCCGTTGACTAAACTTCTCTCACAAGCAAAACATGATCACACCTTAGTACTCTTTGGGTGTTAATCACATAGCGATGTGAACTAGATTATTGACTCTAGTAAACCCTTTGAGTGTTGGTCACATAATGATGTGAACTATTGGTGTTAAATCACATAGCAATGTAAACTAGATTATTGACTCTAGTGCAAGTGGGAGACTGAAGGAAATATGCCCTAGAGGCAATAATAAAGTTATTATTTATTTCCTTATTTCATGATAAATGTTTATTATTCATGCTAGAATTGTATTAACCGGAAACATAATACATGTGTGAATACATAGACAAACAGAGTGTCACTAGTATGCCTCTACTTGACTAGCTCGTTAATCAAAGATGGTTATGTTTCCTAACCATAGACAAAGAGTTGTTATTTGATGAACGGGATCACATCATTAGGAGAATGATGTGATTGACTTGACCCATTCCGTTAGCTTAGCACTCGATCGTTTAGTATGTTGCTATTGCTTTCTTCATGACTTATACATGTTCCTATGACTATGAGATTATGCAACTCCTGTTTAGCGGAGGAACACTTTGTGTGCTACCAAACGTCACAACGTAACTGGGTGATTATAAAGGATCTCTACAGGTGTCTCCAAAGGTACATGTTGGGTTGGCGTATTTCGAGATTAGGATTTGTCACTCCGATTGTCGGAGAGGTATCTCTGGGCCCTCTCGGTAATGCACATCACATAAGCCTTGCAAGCATTGCAACTAATGAGTTAGTTGCGAGATGATGTATTACGAAACGAGTAAAGAGACTTGCCGGTAACGAGATTGAACTAGGTATTAAGATACCGATGATCGAATCTCGGGCAAGTAACATACCGATGACAAAGGGAACAACGTATGTTGTTATGCGGTTTGACCGATAATGATCTTCATAGAATATGTAGGAACCAATATGAGCATCCAGGTTCCGCTATTCGTTATTGACCGGAGACGTGTCTCGGTCATGTCTACATTGTTCTCGAACCGTAGGGTCCGCACGCTTAATGTTACGATGACAGTTATATTATGAGTTTAAGTATTTTGATGTACCGAAGGTTGTTCGGAGTCCTGGATGTGATCATGGACATGACGAGGAGTCTTGAAATGGTGGATACATAAAGATCGATATATTGGAAGCCTATATTTGGATATCGGAATCGTTCCGGGTGAAATCGGGATTTTACCGGAGTACCGGGGGGTTACCGGAACTCCCCCGGGGGTTATTGGGCCTACATGGGCCCTAAGGGAGAAGAGGAAAGGAGGAAAGAGGTGGCCGCGCGCCCCTCCCCTCCCTAGTCCAAATAGGACAAGGAGAGGGGGGCGGCGCCCCCCCTTTCCTTTCCCTCTTCCTCCTCTTTCCCACTTCTCCTTCTCCAACTAGGAAAGAAGGGAGTCCTACTCCCGGTGGGAGTAGGACTCCCCCTTGGCGCGCCCTCCTTGGCCGGCCGCCCCCTCCCCTTGGCTCCTTTATATACGGGGGCAGGGGGGCACCCTAGAAGACACAAGTTGATCTTCGTGATCGTTCCTTAGCCGTGTGCGGTGCCCCCCTCCACCATATTCCACCTCGGTCATATTGTAGCGGTGCTTAGGCGAAGCCCTGCGATGGTTGAACATCAAGATCGTCACCACACCGTCATGCTGATGGAACTCCTCCCCGAAGCTTTGCTGGATCGGAGCCCGGGGAGCGTCATCGAGCTGAACGTGTGCCAAGAACTCGGAGGTGCCGGAGTAACGGTGCTTGGATCGGTTGGACCGGGAAGACGTACGACTACTTCCTATATGTTGCATCAATGCTTCTGCTTCGGTCTACGAGGGTACGTAGACAACACTCTCCCCTCTCGTTGCTATGCATCACCATGATCTTGCGTGTGCATAGGAATTTTTTTGAAATTACTACGTTCCCCAACAGCCTGGTTGGTTGAGGGCGGCGACGTGAGCTGACATGGCGGCCTCTGATTGGCCGGGCGACGTGGAGGGTGCGGGTGGACGCGTCCGGCGCGGACGGACATGTCCGGCGGCGCGGAGGGAGTTGGATAGGGTTTCGGGGAAAGATCGGAAAACGAAAATGAAGGGGTCTATTTATAGAGGTAGAGGGAGCTAGGGAGCTCCAAATGAGGTGCGGTTTTCGGCCACGCGATCATGATCGAACGACCGAGATGATGGAGGAGGTTCAAGTGGGTTTTGCGCCACTTTGGAAGGGTGTTGGGCTGCAACACACACGAGGCCTTTTCGGTCCCTCGGTTAACCGGTGGAGCATCAAACGAAGTCCAAATGGTACGAAACTTGACAAGCGGTCTACCGGTAGTAAACCAAGGCGCTTGGCAAGTCTCGGTCCAATCCGGAAATGTTTAATCCCCACACATGATAAGAAGGTAGAATGACCACCGGAGGAGAACGGAACGCCGGAATGCAAAACGGACAACGGGGAAAATGCTCAGATGCATGAGACAAACACGTGTGCAAATGAAATGCACATGATGACATGATATGCAATGCATGACACGCAAGCAAAGACAAGGCAACAATAGCGAATAACTGGATGACACCTGGCACATCGGTCTCAGGGTGTTACAACACTCCACCACTACGAGAGGATCTCGTCCCGAGATCTAGAATTTCACCGGAGGGACAACGGAAGAGAAAAAAAGGAGAGGTGAAACTAAGTTGCTCCTTTGACAAACGAGTGAAACCAAAGAACCTTGAAAAGGTTAAGCCATATCGAGAAAATAATACAACGGAGATAAATGAAGTTGAAAGCACTCCGGTAGGGAAGCTGAATAAGGAATTACAAATTCGGATAGCACTTCGGATGAAAAGAGATGAAAGGCTTGATAAAATGAAAGAGCTTGAGCAAAGGGGCACAACACTCCGGTTAGGAGGATAAGCATGATAAGGACAATAAGAAGGTTTGAAAAGAGCAGCAACACAATTCCTCCGGGAGAGAGTAATAGAAGATAGATGATTACAATAAAGAATGGAGAAGAAAATGCCAACTTCTGTCACAAAGAGTTTGAAAAGGCATCTTTAGGAGAAGGGTCGAACGGAGTTGTTGGAACACCAACAACGAAAAGAATACACTTGATATAGTCTTATGGAATACCTCTCAAATTATGAGGTGACAGCCTGCCACTCACGGAAAGAGAATTGGATTGGAATGAACAAGGAGACGAGAAAGTATTTCACCGGGAGGATAGATGAAGAAGTTGGATCATATATTATCACCATTAATAGCAACAAACCTTAGGGAAAGTTTTAGGTGAAAAAAAATAAACCCAAGATAACTCTAAAGAAGAGATTGATGGATTTAAAATACCTCATTCTTAACAACATGTGAATCATGAGACATGAACTCAAATTATCAAGAATGACGTAATACCACCTCGAATGATACGGTTGAAAGAATTGCACTTTAAAATGCAAGATAAAGAATACTTGAGCTCCTCTGAAAAGAATCTCGATGAACAATTCGAGAAGGAATTAAATCCTTGGTGAACCATCATGTAGAGCCTCCATGAAGAATTCCGTTAAACAAAAGGATGATCAAATGGAAGGAAAAAGAAGTTGAAAACACAAGGTGAATCCTTGTAAAGATTTTTGATAGATCTCCATGATTACATAATTGCGAGAGCTTGGAACTCCGGGAAAGAAAGATGAGCACTTGAAACCAAGAATAAGCATGATGAACCACTTCGGAAAACAGGAATTGAATAAACTCGATGAAACAAGAATAAGAATTACATTATGCGTATCCTTCACCAATTAAAATTGATGACAAGCAATGGAATTGGCATACTACTTATTCTCATAGAAAGGATTAAGATAGATATAGCGTCAACTTGAGAATGCCTTCAATGAAACCCCGGTAGAATTTGAAAACACGAATGAATTGATGAGGAAGAGAAGTCTTGAACGAACCACCGTAAGAATTAAAATGAACGAAGAAAAGATAAAGAAACACCGGGAAGAATTATAAAATGAACAGAGAGTGAGAGGATTTAGAAACATGAGAACGAAGAGATCATGAGCCGATTAAAGATCACTAGAATAAAGGACCTGTAAAATGGGTGAATGATAACTGACAGCTGAGAATGAATAAACCTGAATTGATGGACTCCAGATAATAAACCGAGAAGACTCTTGAATTGCTCCGGATAGGTGAAAAGAATACTAACGATCAAAACAATTATGGGAGGATGGTAACAAGCTAACACCATGAGTCTCTGAGAGAACGGATAAGATATGGAGGAAAAACTCTTCTTCGGTCTTCAAATGTTGAGAATGACGACGGGAAACACCACCAAGAATTATTTAGACACTCTGGAAGAATCAAAACGAAGAGGTTGAGCCAACGATGAAAACAATTTGAAAGATCTTGGAGAAATACATTTGACTGATGATAATTCATTCTTACGTCAAACTTTGACAAGAAATTTGAGGATATCTCCGGGAAATAAGAAGAGTCAGGTAAGATCCTGGGAATAGACCTGTGGGTTAGGGACCACTGAAAAGAAAACACCGTTGAAATGATTTAAAAGAGAGGTTGCACCGGTTGAATTAAAAGGCTTGAATGAGATAACAACCTCGAAATATCTTGAACGAATGCAGAGTGGAAAACATGAATCTTCGAGATATCTTGAGCACTCCGGAACAATAGAATAGCGAGCAGTGAAAGATTATGAGGTGTACCATTATGAGAAGGCATTTGAAACGAGGAAAAAGATATGACCAACACCAAAAGTTTGAATTGGTTCCACCGGAGAAGAAAACGAGTGATGAGAGACGAACTTGAAGCTCCGTTAGAATCTTCAAGAGAATCACCGGATAAGAATATTGATAGAAAAGAATGGAGAGACTTCACATCAATAAGATGGATACTTGAATAAGAAATCTGAGTCCTTGACGAAAAAGGGTGGGTGGGCGGGAAAAACAAAGGCAACTTGGAGACGGATGAAACAAACACCGTTGAGAAAGCTGAGATTGAATCTTGCGAATGTTGAAGTGATCGGATCCACTTGAAGAGAAGCACACCGGTAGAACTAGATTGGCATAACAATCTCGATTATCAAGGAGGATTAGTATTCGCATAGGAGTATGAGAACACCACTTAGGAAAAGAAGCATAATATCTCACCCAAAACTAGCACACCGTTGAGAAAGCTGAGATTTGAAGTGATCGGATCCACTTGAAGAGAAGCACACCGGTGAAAAGGATTGACATGACAAACTCGATGATCAAGAAGGATTGGTATCCACATTGCAGTATGAGAACACCGCTTAGGAAAAGGTATGGAATCAACATTTGACTTCGAAGCAACTCGAATACCACAACTGAAAACAAAAACAAAGGATTGGCTTGCGGAATAAGCCGGAACAAACATATGATAGAGATTTCGTCCGAAGTTTTCGTGGTGGGGCCTACACGGGCTCGATCGTACAACACCATCATGTACAAGGCAGTGCACATGACATACGAAGCATCCCCGAGTCGGCATAGCCAAGGACTCTTTAAGACACAACGAGACCACTATAAAACCGACCGTGGATAGGCGGACCACTAGACGTCGAACCCCAATTTCATATCATACATATGTCGGAAAGATATCCTAAGAACCGCAAATGCGACACACTCCCCGATCGACCCCAACTGGGCTCCACTACTGATCAACTAGAACGAAACAACACAAAGGACAAGATCTTCATCGAGCTCCTCCTGAGCTTGGTTGCGTCATCTGCACGGACTCATCGGCACCTGCAAGCTGGTTTGGAAGTATCTGTGAGCCACGGGGACTCAGCAATCTCACACCCTCGTGATCAAGACTATTTAAGCTTATGGGTAAAGTAAAAGGTATGAGGTGGGCTGCAGCAAGTGACTAGCATATATGGTGGCTAACCTATTCGCAAAAGAGAGTGAGAAGAGAAAGCAAAAGCACGGTTGTCGGTGTCAAAACCGGCGGATCTCGGGTAGGGGGTCCCGAACTGTGCGTCAAGGCCGGATGGTAACAGGAGACAAGGGACACGATGTTTTTTACCCAGGTTCGGGCCCTCTCGATGGAGGTAATACCCTACTCCTGCTTGATTAATATTGATGATATGGGTAGTACAAGAGTAGATCTACCACGAGATCAAGGAGGCTAAACCCTAGAAGCTAGCCTATGGTATGATTGTTGTGTATGGAGTTGATTGCCTACGGACTACAACCCTCTGGTTTATATAGACACCGGATAGGGTTAGGGTTACACAAAGTCGGTTACAATGGTAGGAGATCTTGAATATCCGCATCGCCAAGCTTGCCTTCTACGCCAAGGAAAGTCCCATCCGGACACGGGACGAAGTCTTCAATCTTGTATCTTCATAGTCCAGGAGTCCGGCTGAAGGTATAGTCTGGCTACCCGAACACCCCCTAATCCAGGACTCCCTTAGTAGCCCCCGAACCAGGCTTCAATGACAACGAGTCCGGCGCGCAAATTGTTCGGCATTGCAAGGCGGGTTGTTCTCCAAATCTTGTGTACCTGTAGGAATAATGTCCGATTTTTGTAATGTAGTGCTCCTCGGCTTCCATGCCCAATAATGGCCGTCTTCCACGTGTCAAACAAATGCGAAAAGCCGGGGCATTTTTACATTCACACTCCTAGCCGTATAAAGGAGCCACCTATTTAACGGGATGGGGATTTAGGTCCAAACCACATCTTCTCCTTTCCGTGAGTTATCATCAGAGCGCTTGCAGCAAAGGTCCGTTCCAACATGACCAGCCGTCGCAGCTCCTCCCCTCGCCCCTCCGGTCCTAAACCCGGGGACTGGGAGAGTTGCACCATCCCGCATAGCGAGTTAGCGTCGCTTCAGGCCAAGGGATTTCTCCCTCAGGCATACGTGGTCCCGGTCCGAGCCGGTCTCGCCACCTACAATGGCGGAAAACAAGCGGAGAGCACCCCCAATCCTTCTAAAGGAGAGCGGGTGTGCCTCGTCCCCTATCTATTAAGGGGACTAGGATTTCCAATTCACCCATTTCTCCGCAGGCTTCTGGAGTTCTACGGCCTCCAGCTGCACAATCTCACGCCCGCCTCCGTATTGCATATTGCGGGTTTCGTCGCCCTTTACGAGCTATTTTTAGGCGTTGAGGCTCATCTCGCGCTGTGGAAGAGGTTATTCTGCCTGGTGCCCCGTTCTAAAGAGGGGTCTATATACCAAGTGGGCGGAGCCAAAGTATGGCGCATCGCCGGGACCAAATACCTATCCGAAACCCCAAAGAAGGCGTCCGAGGACTGGCCTTCGGAATGGTTTTATATAGATGACGTCCCGCTACCGGACCCTATCCGGGTCGGTCTCCCTGAGTTCAACAGTGCTCCCTTGAAGAAACGCTTGAGCTGGCGTCCACGGAGCTCTCAGAGAGAAAGCGACAGAGACGTCCTTTACCTGATGGGCCGGATAAGACTGTTGGCTCATTCCGGACTAACCATGATTGGAGTCATGGCCGTATGCATTATGCGGGGGGTGCAGCCGCTTCAATATAGAGGCCACCCCATGTGGGATTTCAACGGGGAGGATGACGCCACACGTTACGGTCGTAAGGGGCCGGCCTCAGCCGCTGCCTTAGTAAAGATCTTATCCTCTTTGTACAAGGGAGAAAAGGAGGAATTCCTCCGCGTCAACCCGCGGGCCGGATTCAGTATGTACGATCCTCCAAGTTGGGTAAGTGAAGAATTGCTCTTGCCCGTTTGTTTTATACTCCCACGGTTAGATAGGTAGTCTAACGACTTCAATGCAGGAACTGCGACAGGAGGTAAAGGATATAAGCAGCCGCCCTCCACAGCCCGAGGACCCAGAACGGTCCCTCAATCCGGACCCCGAAGAGGATCCGGACATATCGGTGGAGCTTATCGACGGGGTGTTCCATCAGCTAAGCAAGGACAATACCTTGGTAGCCATTACAGCGGATTACCCAGGGTTAATCCTGGCCTCCCAGGTGACAGAAACCGGAGTCTCATTCCCTTGAGAGAGATTCCACTCTCACGTATTCCGGTGTTTCTGACGACAACCATGTTTTGCAGGGGAGATTTCCGAGGCAGGAGGCCGAACCTGCGGCGGCTAGACAACGAGGGGCCGCAGGGCCCCGTGGGGCAAAAAGGAATGTAGTCCGGACCGAGATGCCGGCGCAAAGGTATAGCGCACCCTCTGTTTCCCTGGTGTTATTCTGTCAGGGTATATTAACGTTCATGCTATCTTCAGAATGAAGAGACCTCGCCGGACTACATCCAGAGAGGTTTCCAATCGCGCCTCCACCAGCCAGGCTCCAATGTCTGGCCAGGAAGTGGAGGCGAGCACAAGGCGCGCACCGGACGCTCCTCCAACAGAGGATGCGGACAGGCTATCTGCCACAAATTCTGAAGTGGAGAGTGCCATGAACCACAGGCGTCGCCGGACAGTTCTACGCGACGCTTGTTTCTCCCAAGAGGCTTTAGATGCCTTTAATTCGGGAGATGCGTACCTCCGTGCCGCTCAAAATGGTTTAGCCAGAGCCACGGAGTAGTATGTAAAAGACATACGGGTAAGAAAATTTTGGTCAAATATATATATACCAGTAGCCCCCGAGACTTGAAACAGTTAGAGCAACTGATTTAAGGATCATTTACTATGCAGGTTCTTACAGAGAAGAATACTGTACTGTCCCGGGAGCTAGAAAAGTGCAAGGCCCAACTGGAGGCCGCAATAGCCGCAGCAGGGGAGCCCAAAGAGACCCCCTCAGGTAAGATACACTTCGAAAGATTAGTATTGTGCGGTGTAGGTGCAAATCTGACAAATCATGTTGCAGATGGCGCCGGACTCAATCCGGAAAAGCAACAACTCTTACACCGGCTAAAGGCCGGTGAGAGTACGTTGACAAAGGTGAGGCAAGAGAAGAATGATCTTCAGGATGCCAACACCAGGCTAGACGTCGAACTTAAAGATGTTCGTGGCCAGCTGTCGGACTCCACGAAGGAGAATCAACGGCTTCGACGCGGCATATTTAGTAAGTGCTTGAACAAACTTTGAAAAAAGAGTTCGGCGAGGAAGTCGACTAACAGAGTAATGTCCGTAGGTATGCTCACAGGTCGCCCTGCAGAGGAGATGCCCGGTTCTACGGGTGACCTTCTTCTGAACTCATGCAACTGCACGAGTGAATTTGGCAGGCGATGCGAGGTGTTGCCCAAGCCTTATGGCCTGCCCATTCCATGCCCGAGGGCCTTGGAGAGCTTGCGGAGAAGCTGAAGGGAGCTCGGCGGCGCTTCCGGTTGTGGAAGATATCGGCCTGCCGACAAGGTGTTAGGGAAGCCTGGGCCATGGTGAAGACCCGTTTTACGAAGTCTGACCCAAAGCACATGGCCGAGGTCGGACCAGTGGGGCCTGACGGGAAGGAGATCCCTGTGAGCTTAGTATACGGCCAAGTAGAGTTGGCCACGAAGTATTCCCAGCAGGACTGTAAATTAGACAGCCTGTTAGATGGTATAGAAGAGGAATACAATCAGTCAGAATGACTGTGTAATTTTGAATTGACATGTGTAATGCCTTCTAGCCGGATTGTAGATCGTTTGTCGTTGCCGACCTTTTCGCTTCAACCTCGGGACCTGACGGTCCGGAGTGTGTCCGAATACCATAGCGGTTATATAAGTACCATGGTATGCGTGGAGACCAGGCGTAGGGGTCATTAGTGCTTTATCAGACAAGTGCCCAACTAGTTATGTTATATTACATGGTTAGTAAGAAACATCTTCCAGAGAGAATAGTTCCGTTAGGGGTTCCTTTCGCTGCGAGGCATGCCCTAAAGTGTATGTCCGGACTGCGTAAAAAGACGCAGAAAAAAGCATCTGGGGGCGCATAAAATGAGTAAAAAGATCATCTTTTGTCTCACCGACCGAATATTCTCTTAAGAACGCTAGCTTTCGGCTTCACCCAGTCTGAGGTACACATCCGGCTGACCCGGCAGTAACAATCGCAGAGGTGCTCCCTTTACCGCCTAGCCAAACAATCGGGAACGTAGGGGTAAGCACAGGAGCCAGGCAACCCAGCTTGGCCAAAACTTAAGTCATATCGACGCATATAATGGTGAAGAAAAAGGTACATGCGGAAGTTGGACGCATGTGTAGGGCGTGAAGCCCATATAAATAAGCTTCTGTTAAGGAAGCCCCCAGGTTTAATGAGCGCGAGTGGCGCGTCACTAGATGAGCCGTTAAGGGCTATAAAAGAAAAGAGGAGAAGGAGAGAAATGTAAGAAAAAAAAGAAAAATGCAAAGTATGGACAGAGGAAGGAGACGAACACAGAGTCCGGCGCTAGGCATAGAATCTTCGGAGACGGGTGGCGTTCCACGGGTTCGGCTCGAGTCGGTTATCCGACGCATCTCGCAGGCGGTACGCCCCACCAGTCAGGACTTGGTCGATTATGAATGGACCTTCCCACTTGGGCTTGAGTTGTCCTTTTTCTTATCCGGCAGGTGTAGAACTAGTTCGCCAACATTGTAATTTTTGGCCCGTACTTCTCTGCTTTGATATCTTCGGGCCTGCTGTTGATAAAATGCGGAACGGGCTTTTGCCACGTCACGCTCCTCCTCTAGGGCGTCCAAGTTGTCCTGCCGATCAAGCTCGGCTTCTCTTTCTTCGTACATGCGCACTCTAGGTGAGTCATGAATTATGTCACAGGGCAGAACTGCCTCTGCGCCGTACACCATAAAAAATGGTGTGTATCCGGTGGTGCGATTTGGCGTGGTTCGCAGCCCTCATAGCACGGAGTCGGGCTCCTCTACCCAGTGCGTGTTAGATTCCTTGAGGAACCGCACCAGTCTGGGTTTAATGCCGCTCATAATAAGACCATTTGCACGTTCGACCTAGCCGTTGGTTTGTGGGTGATAGACGGAAGCATAATCAAGCTTGATGCCCATGTTTTTGCACCAGAGTTTTACCTCATCGGCGGTAAAGTTTGTACCGTTATCGGTTATGATGCTGTGGGGGACACCATAACAGTGTACAACCCCGGATATGAAGTCTATCACAGGTCCGGATTCGGCCATTTTAACAGGCTTGGCTTCTATCCATTTGGTGAATTTATCCACCATGACCAGTAAGTATTTTTTCCTATCGGTCCCACCTTTAAGGGGTCCGACCATGTCAAGCCCCCAGACCACAAAATGCCAGGTGATGGGTATAGTTTGGAGTGCGGTGGGTGGCATATGGCTTTGGTTGGCAAAAAGTTGGCAACCAGCGCATCGTTGGACTAGGTCCTGAGCGTCTGCCCAGGCCGTCGGCCAATAAAAGCCTATACGGAAAGCCTTGCTAACAAGGGACCGAGCAGCGGCGTGATGACCACCGAGTCCAGCATGAATTTCAGCCAGAAGGTTCTGCCCTTCCTCTTCGGAGATGCACCTTTGAAGGACTCCGGTAGTGCTTTTCTTATAAAGCTCTCCCTCATGGACTCTATAGGCTTTAGATCGCTGCACTATGCAGCGGGCCTCGTTTTGGTCCTCCGGGAGTTCCTGCCTAGTAAGGTAGGCTAGGAATGGTTCTGTCCATGGGGCGATAACCACCATTATTACGTGGGCTGAAGGTGTAATTTCATTGGCAGAGCCTCCAATTGTGTCAGATTGTTCAGCGTCGAGTGGTGCGGCTGGGTCCGGGCTGTTATTTGCGGTTCCCCCCTCCCATGCTACGGATGGATTGAACAATCTTTCCAAAAAGATGTTGGGGGGGACTGCATCGCTCATTGCTCCGATGCATGCCAGGACATCCGCTGCTTGATTGTTTTCTCGGGCTATATGGTGAAACTCCAGCCCTTCGAACCGAGCTGACATTTTTAGGACAGCGTTGCGGTAAGCTGCCATTTTTGGGTCCTTGGCGTTGAAGTATCCATTTATTTGGGATATCGCGAGGTTTGAATCCCCGCGTACCTCTAGGCACTTGATACCCATGGATACTGCTATCCGGAGACCATGTAGGAGGGCCTCATATTCGGCTGCATTGTTGGAATCCGTGTACATGATCTGGAGCACATATTGGACTGTGTCTCCTGTGGGGGACGTCAGGACGACGCCAGCCCCCAGTCCGGCCAACATTTTGGAGCCGTCGAAATGCATAATCCAGTTTGAATATGTGCCGTACTCTTTAGGGAGCTCGGTCTCCGTCCATTCTGCGACGAAGTTGGCCAAAACTTGCGATTTAATAGCTCGCCGTGGCTTATAGGTTATATCGAACGGGAGAAGCTCGATGGCCCATTTTGCAATCCGGCCCGTTGCATCGCGGTTGTTGATAATATCGTTGAGTGGTACTTCCGAGGCTACTGTTATGGAACACTCTTGAAAGTAGTGTCGTAGCTTCCGGGATGCCATGAATACCGCGTATGAAATCTTTTGATAATGCGGGTATCGTGATTTGCATGGAGTGAGGACAGTGGACACGTAGTAGACCGGCCTTTGAAGGGGGAATTTGTGTCCGTCCGTTTCCCGCTCGACAACGAGCACTGCGCTGACAACTTGGTGTGTTGCTGCTATGTACAATAACATTGGTTTGCTGGTGATTGGTGCGGCCAGGACTGGGTTTGTTGCCAATATGGCTTTTATTTCATCAAGTCCGGCCATGGCGGCATCCGTCCACTCGAAGTGTTCAGTGCGCCGGAGGAGGCGATAAAGGGGTAGTGCCTTTTCTCCCAAGCGGGAGATGAAGCGGCTTAAAGCCGCCACGCACCCGGTTAATTTTTGTATTTGTTTAAGGTCCTTTGGGACATCCAATTGTGACAAAGCTCGGATCTTGGCTAGGTTTGCTTCAATTCCTCTACCGGATACAATGAAGCCCAAGAGCTTTCCGGCTGGAATGCTGAAGACGCATTTTTCTGGGTTGAGCTTGATGTCATATTGTCGGAGGTTATCGAATGTACGCCTCAAGTCATCTACTAGAGATTCGACATGTCTTGATTTGACGACCACATCAATCACATACGCCTCCATTGTTTTGCCGATCTGGTTTGCCAGACATGTCTGGATCATGCGCTGATATGTTGCGCCGCGTTTTTCAGCCCGAAGGGCATTGTGTTGAAGCAGAATGGGCTGTATGGTGTGATGAATGCTGTTGCGGCTTGGTCTGATTCCGCCAATCTTGATTTGATGGTAACCGGAGTATGCATCGAGGAAACACAACGAATCGTGTCCTGCGGTGGCATCGATAATTTGATCGATACGGGGGAGGGGGAAGGGATCCTTTGGGCAAGCCTTGTTAAGGTCTTTAAAATCGACACACAGGCGCCAGGATTTGTCCTTTTTTGGTACCATCACCAGGTTTGCTAGCCAGTCCGGATGTTTTATGTCTCTAATGAATCCGGCCTCCAATAGCTTGGCTAGCTCCTCTCCAATAGCCTGTCTCTTGGGTTCGGAAAAACACCAAAGGGCTTATTTGACAGGTTTGAATCCTTTTAGGATATTTAAGCTGTGTTCGGCCAGCCTGCGTGGGATCCCTGGCATGTCTGAAGGGTGCCAGGCGAAAATGTCCCAGTTCTCTCGTAGGAACTCTCGCAGTGCGGCGTCTACATCAGGGTTCAGTCATGCCCCAATGGAAGCTGTTTTATTGGGGTCCGTTGGATGGACCTGGAATTTGACTATTTCGTCGGCTGGCTTGAAGGATGTGGATTTGGATCTCTTGTCGAGTATCACATCATCCCTATTAACTGTGGAGCGCAGCGCAGTCAGTTCCTCGGCCGCTAAGGCTTCGAATAGTGCCTCAAGGGCTAATGCGGCCGTCTTGTTTTCGGTGCGGAGTGCTATGTCCGGATCACTAGCTAGAGTGATAATTCCATTCGGCCCGGGCATCTTAAGCTTCATGTACCCGTAATGGGGTATTGCTTGGAAGATTGTGAATGCTTCCCGCCCTATTAAAGTGTGATATCCGCTCTTAAACGGGGCCACCTGAAACGTGACTTCTTTGGACCTGTAATTATCCGGCGTGCCGAACACCACATCTAGTGTGATTTTTCCTGTGCAGCACGCTTCCCGACTGGGGATTATTCCTCTAAAGGTTGTGCTGCTTCGCTCGACGCGGTTCCAGTCTATTTCCATTTTTTGAAGGGTTTCCTCATAAATGAGGTTCAGTCCGCTGCCTCCATCCATGAGCACCTTGGTGAGGCGAAAGCCGTCCATTATGGGACTGAGGACCAATGCGGCTGGTGCTCGGGCTGTTCGAAATCTAGGTTCATCACTTGCGTTGAAGGTAATGGCAGTGTCGCTCCATGGATCTATTGTTGCAACTTGATAGACTTTGGCGAGGCTGCGGAGTGTTCTTTTTCGCACATTGTTTGATGCGAAAGTCTCGAAGACTGTGAGAATGGTACTGGTGTCCTCGGGCTGGCTTTCTGCGGCCTCCGGAATTAAGAGGTCCTCGCCAATTTTGGCCACCTGCCGGAGTATCCAACGTGCTCTAAGGCTGTGAGTTGGTGTGGCGTTCTCTATACTGTGAATTCTACAGGGTCCATCAAGCCAGCTTTCCAGTATGGTTCCATGCCCTGTAGAGGGTTTTGGCTTTTTGGTGTTTATCCCGGGTGTCCTATGATGATGCACCCTCTTAGTTCGGACGGGATTACTATTCAAGGCCGGATTATCCCAAAATTTTATTTCGGTTTTCCAGGCGCTTTCCATCGCACAGTATTTTTGTACTATGGACACCAAGTCAGCGAAGCGTGTAATATCACGACGACTTACGGCGTTAAGGATTCCCTCGTCCATGCAATTACTGCAGAAAATTGAGATAACGTCTCCCTCGCGGCAATCCTTTATCCTGTTCATAACCAGGAGGAATCTGGCCCAGTAATGATGTACTATTTCCTCGGGCCTCTGCCTGATTTGGGAGAGATCGCTTATGTTCGGGTGGGCGGGTCTCATTGAATCTGAAACCTCACCCAATCCAAGATTCGGAGGCCGAAGAGTTTCCGAACTCTGAAGTTCGGATTCTTGGATGTTGTCCAATGAATTTATCCCGTTGCCTGATCCAAACTCAGGTCTTGAGTTACATCCTCCTCTCCGCGGGTATCCGGCTTGGAGGGGTCAGGAATTCGGACGTAGCTAGTCCTTAAAATAGATGAAGGGTCACCGCACTGCGCCTCTACCACGGCAACATGGTGGGTGACTTGGGGAGAGTTAATCTCTCTTAGATCGGGTTTAAGCCCAACCTGGTCGTAATCCATAGCGACCCCCAGGGCGGCGATGCGATCCAAGAGCACGTTTACGGAAGAGAGCTCCATTGGATCTAGCTGCTCGACGAGCTCCGAGCTGACATGTAGGTTGCTTTTGATGACCCGAGGGGTCACCGTCGGTGCAACAGCCGAACAGGCGGTCATGAGGAAACCACCTAGCCGGAGGGTTTGGCCGACAGCCAAGGCTCCCTTAGCAACGGTGCCGTCTTTAAAGACGGGAGAAGGCATCCTTCCTGATTGTGACGGCATAGAGGAACCCTTAATGAAAGCACCAATGTCTGTGTCAAAACCGGCGGATCTCGGGTAGGGGGTCCCGAACTGTGCGTCAAGGCCGGATGGTAACAGGAGACAAGGGACACGATGTTTTTTACCTAGGTTCGGGCCCTCTCGATGGAGGTAATACCCTACTCCTGCTTGATTAATATTGATGATATGGGTAGTACAAGAGTAGATCTACCACGAGATCAAGGAGGCTAAACCCTAGAAGCTAGCCTATGGTATGATTGTTGTGTATGGAGTTGATTGCCTACGGACTACAACCCTCCAGTTTATATAGACACCGGATAGGGTTAGGGTTACACAAAGTCGGTTACAATGGTAGGAGATCTTGAATATCTGCATCACCAAGCTTGCCTTCTATGCCAAGGAAAGTCCCATCCGGACAAGGGACGAAGTCTTCAATCTTGTATCTTCATAGTCCAGGAGTCCGGCTGAAGGTATAGTCCGGCTACCCGAACACCCCCTAATCCAGGACTCCCTCAACGGTCGAACAACTATGATCAAGAAGTGATCCTAGAACAACCTACGTCAAGCATAACTCCAACAACCGTGTTCACTTCCTGGACTCCGCCGGAAAGAGACCATCACGGTTACACACGTGGTTGATGCATTTTAATTAAGGTCAACTTCAGGATTTCTACAACCGGACGTTAACAAATTCTCATCTGCCCATAACCGCGGGCACGGCTTTCGAAAGTTCAAATCCCTACAGGGGTGTCCCAACTTAGCCCATGACAAGCTCTCACGGTCAACGAAGGATATTCCTTCTAGCGGGAAGACCCGATCAGACTCGGAATCCCGGTTACAAGACATTTCGACAAAGACAAAACAAGTCCAGCAACACCGCCCGAATGTGCCGACAAATCCCGATAGGAGCTGCACATATCTCGTTCTTAGGGCACACTCAGATGAGACTAGCTACGAGTAAAACCAAACCTCAAGTTTCCCCGAGGTGGCCCCGCAAGC
>NC_057806.1:555314546-555317059 GCF_018294505.1 Triticum aestivum
TAAAAGGCTAGGTGGCGAATGGTAAAACCAATGTTGGGCATTGCTGGAAGAGTTTTATTCAAGGAGAACTGTCAAGGGGTTCCCATTATTACCCAACCGCGTAAGGAACGCAAAATCCGGGAACATAACACCGATATGACGGAAACTAGGGCAGCAAGAGTGGAACAAAACACCAGGCATAAGGCCGAGCCTTCCACCCTTTACCAAGTATATAGATGCATTAATTAAATAAGAGATATTGTGATATCCCAACAAGTAAACATGTTCCAACAAGGAACAACATCTCCATGTTCCAACAAGGAACAAACTTCAATCTTCACCTGCAACTAACAACACTATAAGAGGGGCTGAGCGAAGCGGTAACATAGCCAATCAACGGTTTGCTAGGACAAGGTGGGTTAGAGGCTTGGTGCACAATATGGGAGGCATGATAAGCAAGTGGTAGGTGTCGCAGCATAGGCATAGCAAAAGAGCGAGCAACTAGCAAGCAAAGATAGAAGTGATTTCGAGGGTATGGTCATCTTGCCTGAGATCCCGCAAGGAAGAAGAATGAGTCCGTGAAGGAGACAAACGGACGAAGTCGAACGAATCCTCACAACACGACGTTATCAAAACCACCCCAAAGAAGCAACACCCGAAAGGAGCACACAACATAGTAAACAACCAACACATAATCATGGTCTGATATGCGGGATGTGGTATGCGATGCATATGTATGATTTGCAAAGGAAAGATGTAACCTGGCCTCAACATGGAAATCCAAGTGTGCCACTGGAAAGGTGAGATGAAATTGCTTGAAAACGATATAAAGATCACCGGAATCGGAGTTACGGTTTGGAAATGGCAAGCAATTCAAATATGGCACTGGTCTGCGATATACAACAAATAGCCATCTAAATGCAACAAGATGAACATGCTACATCACTCAAACATGACAACAAAATACATGGCAGGGATCCATTCATGATGCTTAACAAAAGATGAACACTGAGCTACGGCCAATTCATCCATTAACAGGTTCAAACAAACATGCCAAAAAGGCATTTGGTAAACAGATTTCAGACTTAGTGAAATTAACACTTGTCTGGAATTTCAGATCAGGTAGCACACTTTGGAGCAAGAAAACTATATGCTACAGGTACTGAACATGGCAAAGTAAAGCATGGCATAAAGCTACCCAATGAGCTTAACAAAAGTCCCTTAGTGACCTTGAGCCAAAAGGGATCAGACAATACAATTGCAAGCATGTGAACATGGCAAAAACATAATCAGACTCTCAGACTTAGTGAAAAACTGGAGCATGCAAATCAGATATCAAGTAGGCATGTTTACGAGCTCGATGCACTCACTACAGAGCAAGTCATGACAATATAAGCATACACCCATCAAGAATACACATTATGCAAGCTATACATGGCAAGAATGATAACATAGCATGCACGGATCAACTGCGACATCCTCGGCAAAATCGCTAACAAGTAGACAATCTGCCCAGATTCACAAAATAGCAAAAGTAGAGCACGATTGACTCAAGCTAGTGTGCTCCATAATTGCAAAACAAGACATTGGTGGATAGAGCACTACAAGATTAACAAATCGTCCTGACTGATCATCCTCAAAAGAGGCACGGATCACTAGGAAACAACATGAACATATGGCATATTGATAAAAATAGATCAAGAACTTAGAGAATTCCTAAGTCCCTGAAATCAGCATTAACGATTGCACCACTTTGCAAGCTTGTGCTAGTCACCACACACATCACAAAAATACATGGATGGCACCTCTGGAAAGATGGCAAAGCATATAACAAAATACATGTAGAGCTCAGGGGCATAACATGCACACATTAATCATGGCAAAAATGACAAATAGCTATTTGGTGCAGCAGATCTGACAATTAACTCAAATAGCACTATTCCAACAGCATTTCGGGCATCAAGGTGAACTCAAATGAAAATGATGCAATGAGATGAAATGATGTACTCTCTGAGGCGAACATTTTGATATGCTATACGCGCAAAACGGAGCTACAAATGCAAAGTTACGATGCGATGAATAGAGGCATATGAATCTGGAAACTTCAGGACTTAGACGAATTTATCACCTCCAGATCTAGGGTTCATCCAACGCGGAAATCAAGGATCACCAGAATCCTCGCTGGAGAAGAGGGAGAAGGCTGCCGGAGGGTGAGGGAGCCACCGGGGAGGTGCGGGGAGGCGTGGAACCGGCGGATCCGGCCGCGAGGACCTCGGATCCAGTCATGGCGCGGGTGGAGGGGGTCGGCGGGGCCATGGCAGGTGCAGCGGCACGCTCGCCAACCAGAGTGGGCGGCGACGTCCAGGGGCGGCGAACCCGAGCCGGTAGCGGGCTCTCACGGGAAGGCGCGGTGGTGGCGGCGATTGGCGGTGGAGCACGGCGTGTAGGGCGGCGTGAGCGGGCGGCTCGCCGGCGGGAGAAGCAGTTGCCGGCGGGGAATGGCGGAGCCGGCGGCGCGGTGTCCGGGCCGCAGC
>NC_057806.1:555317357-555360618 GCF_018294505.1 Triticum aestivum
GCCGCAGCGGGCGAGCGGCGGCGGTGCGCGGGCCTGCGCGGGCCCGCGATGGGCTCCACGGGCCGCGGCAAGGTGGGCACGGGCGAGGCTGACGTGTCGATGCCTGGTTGGTTGAGGGCGGCGGTGTGAGCTGACATGGCGGCCTCTGATTGGCCGGGCGACATGGAGGGCGCGGATGGACGCGTCCGGCGCGGACGGACATGTCCGGCGGCGTGGAGGGAGTTGGATAGGGTTTTGGGGAAAGATCCAAAAACGAAAATGAAGGGGTCTATTTATAGAGGTAGAGGGAGCTAGGGAGCTCCAAATGAGGTGC
This sequence comes from Triticum aestivum, assembly GCF_018294505.1. Classification (NCBI taxonomy): domain Eukaryota; kingdom Viridiplantae; phylum Streptophyta; class Magnoliopsida; order Poales; family Poaceae; genus Triticum; species Triticum aestivum. The sequence goes on from NC_057806.1 coordinate 555,317,671, forward strand.
GGTTTTCAGCCACGCGATCGTGATCGAACGACCGATATGATGGAGGAGGTTCAAGTGGGTTTTGGGCCACTTTGGAAGGGTGTTGGGCTGCAACACACACGAGGCCTTTTCGGTCCCTCAGTTAACCGTTGGAGCATCAAATGAAGTCCAAATGGCACGAAACTTGACAGGCGGTCTACCGGTAGTAAACCAAGGCAGCTTGGCAAGTCTCGGTCCAATCCGGAAATGTTTAATCCCCACACACGAGAAGAAGGTAGAAATGACCACCGGAGGAGAACGGAACGCTGGAATGCAAAACGGACAACGGGGAAAATGCTCGGATGCATGAGACGAACACGTATGCAAATGAAATACACATGATGACATGATATGCAATGCATGACACGCAAGCAAAGACAAGGCAACAATAGCGAATAACTGGATGACACCTGGCACATCGGTCTCGGGGCGTTACAGAAACCTCTTCTGTCCTCCAGTGTGCGACTGCCGGGGTTCTTCCTCATCATCGCTATGCGGCCCCTTGTCCTTGTCTTTGGAAATTAACTTGCCGGCCTGCTTGAACACCCAACAATCCCTGTTGGTGTGATTAGCTGGCTTGTCTGGGGTGCCGTGTATTTGACACGAGCGATCGAGTATATGGTCCAAACTGGACGGACCCGGCGTACTTTGTTTGAATGGCTTTTTCCGCTGACCGGGTTTAGAGCCTTTGAATCCGGCATTGACTGCCGTATCCTCAGTAGTTTCACCGTTAATGCGGCGCTTATGCTTGTTGCGACGTGACCTGTTGTTGCCGTCCTTGGTATCTGAGGTACCATGGTTCTTTGATATGTTGTTACTGCAAGCCAACCAGCTGTCTTCTTCCGCACAAAAGCTGGTCATGAGCGTCGTGAGGGCTGCCATAGATTTCGGCTTTTCCTGACCAAGGTGCCGGGCTAGCCACTCGTCTCAGATGTTGTGCTTGAAAGCCGCCAAGGCCTCGGTGTCCGGACAGTCGACGATTTGGTTTTTCTTTATAAGGAACCGGGTCCAGAATTGCCTGGCCGACTCTTCTGACTGCTGAATTATGTGGCTCAAGTCATCGGCGTCTGGTGGTCGCACATAAGCGCCCTGAAAGTTGTCGAGGAATGCGGCTTCCATATCTTCCCAACAGCTAATGGAGTCCGCTGGCAAGCTATTAAGCCAATGTCATGCTAGTCCTTTGAGTTTTAGTGGGAGGTACTTGATGGCATGTAAGTCATCACCGCGGGCCATGTGGATGTGGAGGAGGAAGTCCTCGATTCATACCGCGGGATCTGTTGTGCTGTCGTATGATTCAATGTTTACAGGTTTGAAACCTTCTGGGAATTGATGTTCCATTACTTCGTCTGTGAAGCATAAGGGGTGTGCGGCACCTCTGTATTGGGCTATATCGTGACGCAGCTCGTATGGGTCCTGCCTGCTGTGTGCGGCCCAGCCGGATTTTCTTTTACTGTATCCGGCGTGACATTTATCCGGCGTGACATTTATCGTGATCCGTAGATCGATCTTGAATGCTTTGCTTTGTCCTCCAATATGTCTTGCAGGTCTGGCGTATCTCCCCATGCCTTTTTATTTGAATGGCGTTGGGGTGGAGGCTGAGCTTTTGGCCGGAATGCCTCTCTATCGCGGCCACGAGGTGGCCGATCCGCCGTTTCATACGCTTCTTCCTCCAGTCGGGGAAGTAAGCTGCGCCTTGGATAGCTCTTGGAGGGACGCTCGGGGCATGTAATTGTCATTCTCCTCCTCTCCGCCGGCCGCTATCTCAGGATAGCTGGCTCCTTCATCCTCCTGCTCTAAATCTTGCTGGAGGGGGTTGTTGTTGTCTTCGGCGCTATCCGGAGTGTTATTATCCCCTGCGCCAGTATCACCACTTTTGCTTTGGCGGGACTTTGAGCGGCGCCGCTGACGTCGGCGCTTGGGTTGCTTCTTGGAGGGGTCATCCTCCGCTATCTCGTCGCCGTTGCCTTCATTGGGTGTATCCACCATGTATATGTCATACGACGAGGTGGATTTCCAGTGCCCTATAGGTGCTGGTTCATGTTCGTCTCCTACATCGTCGTCCATACCGTCGATGTCTTCGGAGTCGAAGTCGAGCATGTCGATTAAATCATCGACAGTGGCTACAAAGTGGGTGGTGGGTGGGCGTCGAATTTCTTCGTCGTCCGCATCCCAGTCCTGTTGGCCATAACCCGGCCAGGGATCTCCTGACAAAGAGAGAGACCTTAGTGAATTCAGAATGTCGCCGAAGGGCGAGTGCTGAAAGATATCCGCGGTGGTGAATTCCATGATCGGCGCCCACTCGGATTCGATTGGCAGGGGCGCGGATGGTTCGGGGTCCGGAAGAGAGTCCGGCACCATGGAGTTACGGGCCGTGTAGAGGGTTATGCTGGTGTTCGGCTCGATCTCTGTTGAGACTGCAGCCCCTGAGGCGGTGTCTAGCCACCCGTCCTCGATTGGCGCAGTTGGCTCCGAGCTAAGGGTCGGAGCTGGTGTGGGTGCGGCCTCTGGAGTATCGTCCGGTGGCAGAGCCAGGTCATACCCATCGAGACAGTGTGGTGCGCCCAACTGTGGCTCAAATTCGTCGAAGATCAAGTCCCCGCGGATGTCGACCATGTAGTTCAAACTTCCAAATCTGACCTGATGGCTAGGGGCGTAGCTTTCAATCTGCTCCAGATGGCCAAGCGAATTAGCCCGCAGTGCAAGGCGCCGAATACGAAGATTTGTCCGGGGAGAAAAGTCTCACCCCTGACGGCATCGCTATCGATGATAGTAGGAGCCATCAGGCCTAATGGTGCCGACATAGAGGAACTCTCAATGAAAGCACCAATGTCAGTGTCAAAACCGGCGGATCTCGGGTAGGGGGTCCCGAACTGTGCATCTAGGCCGAATGGTAACAGGAGACAAGGGACACGAAGTTTTACTCAGGTTCGGGCCCTCTTGATGGAGGTAAAACCCTACGTCCTGCTTGATTGATATTGATGATATGTGTGTTACAAGAGTAGATCTACCACGAGATCAGAGAGGCTAAACCCTAAAAGCTAGCCTATGGTATGATTGTATGTTGTGATTGTTGTCCTACAGACTAAAACCCTACAATTTATATAGACACCGGAGAGGGTTAGGGTTACACAAGGTCGGTTACAAAGGAGGAGATATCCATATACGTATTGCCTAGCTTGCCTTCCATGCCAAGTAGAATCCCATCCGGACACGAGACAAAGTCTTCAATCTTCTATCTTCATAGTCTAACAGTCCAGCCAATGGAGATAGTCCGGCTATCCGGAGACCCCCCTAATCCAGGACTCCCACAGCCACCCTAAGAGAATTGAGCAAGATTCTCAGAGAAATAATATAGATGCACCTAGTTCTTCTAAAAAGAAGAAAAGGAAAAATGATAGGACTTTGCATGCTTCTAGTGATCCTATTGTTGAAACACCTGAGAATCCAAATGATATTTCTATTTCTGATGCTGAAACTCAATCTGGTAATGAACCTGAAAATAGTGATAATGTAAATGATAATGTTCATTATGATGCTCAACCTAGTAAAGATAATGATATAGAAATTGAACCTGCTGTTGATCTTGATAATCCACAATCAAAGAATCAACGTTATGATACGAAAGACTTTGTTGCTAGGAAACATGGTAAAGAAAGAGAGCCTTGGGTTCAGAAACCCATGCCTTTTCCTCCCAAACCATCCAAGAAAAAGGATGATGAGGATTTTGAGCGCTTTGCTGAAATGATTAGACCTATCTTGTTGCGTATGCAATTAACTGATATGCTCAAAACCAATCCTTATGCTAAGTACATGGAAGATATTATTACAAATAAAAGAAAGATACCGGAAGCTGAAATTTCCACCATGCTTGCTAATTATACTTTTAAGGGTGGAATAGCAAAGAAACTTGGAGATCCCGGTGTACCAACTATACCATGCTCCATTAAAAGAAACTATGTTAAAACTTCTTTATGTGATCTTGGAGCCGGTGTTGGTGTTATGCCTCTCTCTTTATATCGTAGACTTGATTTGAATAAGTTGACACCCACTGAAATATCTTTGCAAATGGCTGATAAATCAACTGCTATACCCGTCGGTATTTGTGAGGATGTGCCTGTTGTAGTTGCAAACGTCACTATTTTAACGGACTTTGTTATTCTTGATATTCCCGAGGACGATAGTATGTCTATTATTCTTGGAAGACCCTTTTTGAATACTGCAGGGGCTGTTATTGATTGCACTAAAGGCAATGCCACTTTTCATGTTAATGGCAATGAGCATACGGTACACTTTCCGAGGAAACAACCTCAAGTTCATAGTATCAACTCTATTGGAAAAATGCCATCGATTATATTTGGAGGTTTTGAATTTCCTCTTCCTACTGTCAAGAAGAAATATGATATTCTTATTGTTGGGGATGTGCATATCTCCGTTGAGGTAACATAGTGTTATTCGAAATTTCTCCGGTTCCATGTTATTCGGAATGAGTTCGTTAACAAGACTTGATCAAACTTGTTAGTGGATTCCTTTTGAAGATCATGAGATGGATGAAACTAGAAGGCACAACCTTCTATACCCCACTTTTACTTTCTGTTATTTATATTAAATAAAATAAAAATAAATATTTTTCAGTCTGTTATCTGATTATCCATGCAATATAAAAATACCTCGAAAATAAAAGCGTCACAGCCCTAGAATTGGTTGTAACTAGTGGCACAAGCACTCATGCATCATGTATATATTTATGAAAGTTGAATTGGGGAAAGTGGAAAGCCTCAGAAGTCTTTTATAAAAATGATCAACACTAAAAATTGTTTCAAATAAACCCATGAAAATGTTCCTGTCAAGCTATAAAAATATTGTCAAGAGGTAAAACTCAAACCAATATTTTTGGAGTCTCAGAAATATTTATTTTGGGCATTTGGAATTAATTCAATAACTATTTGAATTGGATTTATATTTATTATATGTATAAATATATGTTCAATAATTCTGAAAATTGTTGTGTGGCTTTGTATAAGTCCACTTAGTTGACACAATTATTTTCATGAAATTTAAAATTGATTTAGTATTTTACTAAATCAGAAACAAATGTCAGAAAAATAGAAATTAGAAAGTAATAAAAAAAGGAAGCAGAGACTTACCTGAGGCCCACTTACCTGGTGGCCCAGCTGTTTCGGCCTAGCCCACCTCCTCCTTCCTGTCGTCTTCCTCCCCAGGCCAGTAGGCAGAGCGCGTGGCGCAGCGCGCCGGCACGCGCCCCGGCCACCTCCACCCTGCCTGCGTGCGTCCCCATCGCCCTGGATCTCTCCCGAGCGCCACGCGCCCCCCTGCACCTCTCAGTCCCTCTCCAGCTCATTCCCCCTCCTCTGCTCTCTCTCCCTCTCACGGCCGAACGCCACCCTCGCCCCCATCGCCGACCACCGCGGCCACAACCGTCCCCACGCCTCTCCGTGCTATCCCTGCAGTCCGCCTCGACGCCGTGAAGCTTCCCCCTCAACAAGCGCAAGCCCGAACGCCCTCAAACGCCGCCCATGCCGCCTTCTTCAACCTCGGTCTGCCGAGATCGTCACAGCCGTTCCGCCTGCACCAGACCTACCCCGAGCCTGCTGAGCACCCCGGCGGCCTCGCCGTGAGCACCTCTCCGTTTGCCCTCTCCTCTCTTCCTCGTTTGCGTGACGTAGCCGCACTAACCACCGGACCCAAGAGCTCATCACTGCCGTAGTTCCTCACCGCCGTGGCCAGGGCCACCCCAGCTTGCGCCTGAGCGCGTCACCGTGTTCGCTGCACTCCCAGGAGCCCATAGCACCCTTCAATTTCCCCTCTAGTGCACCGTAGCATCGACCCCTTCCATGTCCGAACTCCGGCCACCGCGGATGCACTCGCCGTCATCGATTTCGGCGACCACGCGGCCTCCTGTGCGGCTAACTAGATGCAGGCGTGCTCGGGCTACCTTCTGGTGGCCTTCGCGCGTCCATACGCCGCCTATAGCACAGCCCAGGCGAGCTTCCGCCATAGATTTGGTCGCCGCCGGTGGGACTCCCGCGAGCCGACGTGGCCGCGTGATTAGCGCTAATCACTGCCAGCTAACTCTCCCCAGAGCCACTGACTACTGGGCCCCATAGCCTAATTAACACTGCTTAGCTCCTGTTTAGACTAAACTAACCCCACGGGCCCACAGGTCAGTTTGACCTGGCCACGTCACCGTTGACCAGGCCCCACCTGTCATTGACACTGAACAACATTGTGTCACTGACCAGTGGACCCCACTGGTCAGGTTTGACCTGGTCAGCCGCAGTTGACCTGCTGACGTCACAGTGACACTATGCTGACGCAATAAGTATTTTCTGGATTTATTTTTATATAGGAAATTCCAGAAAATGTTGCAAACTTCAAAAATTCATAGGAATTAATCTGTAACTCCAAATGCAAAGATTTATATATGAAAAATGATCAGAAAAATCCAATCTATCCATCTGTACTGGTTTCATGCATGTTTAAACAAGTTAACTTGCTGTTTAGTGCAAAAACATGATAAGCACTATTTAAGATCACAAATGAGTTTGAACTTTGAATCTTTGGTTCAAAATAGCTCAAACCCATCTGGTTGTAGTTGCATTAGCCCAACACACTCATTTTACCATGTCATGATCATGCATCATATTGTGCATTGCATTGATTGTGTTTCTTTCTCTGTTGCCGGTATTTGTCCCCTCTCGATAGACGTGGTTTCGATGATGAGTTCGATGACACCGATGAAGAGCTATAATATCTTCAGAAGTGCCAGGCAAGCAAAACCCCCTTGTTCATTCCGATACAATCCCACTCTCTCGCTCCTGCTCTCTTTTACTGCATTAGGACAACAATGATTCAACTGTTACTTGTTGCGGTAGTTGAACCCTTATCCTCTGCATGACCTATCATTGCCACAGTAAATAGATGAAACCCACTAGCATGAGTAGGAGTTGTTTGAGCCCTAATGTGCCTACTCATTCATGCTTGTTTGTCATGCCTGCTATTGCTTAGAGTTGTGTCAGGTCTGATTCATCAGGGATGAATTGGAACAGTGATGAACATGTCCTACTGTGTGTGAGCTAAGTGTGTGAACACGATTTGGTAAAGGTAGCGGTGAGAGGCCATGTAGGAGTACATGGTGGGTTGTCTCATTGAAACCGTTCTTAGGAACTGAGTTCTGTGTTTGTGATCCATGACCAGCTACTACCATGCATTGGGCCCGAAACCAATGGACCCTCTCGACTTATTAACTGCCCTTGTCCTCTGTCCAGGAGTTGCAACTAGTTTCTGGTGTTTGTAGGATATGTGTTGGCGGCCATGCATAGTGCTGATCCTAGGGGTGGCCTATGATGCGGTAGATACACCATGGCACGGTGTACCGGGAGCCCGTTTGGTGTCTCGGGAACCCTACACACATCGTTTGGGGCTGTGAGCGAAATTCCGGCCAGATCTCCTCACGGATGGAACCCGAATAGGCGATAAACCTGGACTAGAGACTTGTGTGGTTAGTCAGGTCGTGGCCGAGTCCCTCGCCAGGCTTCCGCTTGAAGGTTGTCGAGATACACGACGTGTACATGGTGGTAAGTGGCGAGAGCGTGTGTGAAGAAGTACACCCCTGCAGGGTTATAAATGATCTATTTGAATAGCCGTGTCCGCGGTAAAGGACTTCTGGGTTGCCTATAACAATTCATAGACAATTGAAAGTGCATACTTTAAAACTCGCAAGATAAGCGTGAGTTCTATGGATGGCGTTCTCGTAGGGAGACGGGAGCGGATCCATAGTGGTGTATTGAATGGTGAATATGTGGACTCGTGTGCGCCACCTCAAAAGAGTTGCTTGCAGTCGTAGTTCAGGTTAGCCACTGAGTCAAAGCTGGCTTGCTGCAGTCAGACTCCACCACTCCCCTTGTTGATATCGATGCATATGTAGCTAGTTCTGATGTAAGTCTTGCTGAGTACCTTTGTACTCACGTTTGCCTATTTTATGTTTTGCAGAGAGACGTCAGTCTTGCTAGTAGTTCCGTGTGGACTCCGACGTTTAGCTTGAAACCTCAGCTACGAACTTGTGCCCTCGCCAGGATCTGGTAGATAGTCAGGCTTCTCAGCCCTTTTCATTTTTAGATGTCTGTACTCAGACATGTTAAGCTTCCGCATGTGCTTTGAAGTGTATGCTATGATTGTTGGGTCATGGGACCCATGTTTATAATATCTCGCTCCTCGGAGCCTAATGAATAAATACTTGAGTCGTAGAGTTATGTTGTGATGCCATGTTGTATTTACACATATCGAGCATATTGTGTGTATGATTGAAATGCTTGGTATGTGTGGGATCCGACAATCTAGTTGTTATCCTTGGCAGCCTCTCTTATGGGGAAATGTAGTCTAGTGCTTCCATGAGCCAAAGTAGTCCGCTACAGCCCGGTTCACCGGAGTCCTGCTAGCCCAGCACTACTGCTCAGGGCACTTGACTGGCCGGCATGTGTTTCACTTCGTTCCTGTGTCTGTCCCTTCGGGGAAATGTCACGCGGTGACATCCAGAGTCTTGCCTAGCCTGCTACAGCCCGGGTTCCCGGAGTCTTGTTAGCGCAGTGCTATAGCCCGGATTCAGACGCTGCTGACCGGCATGCTCGATGTGATTCATGTATGCCTGTCCCCATAGGTTGGTGCTGCTTTGGGTTCACGACTAGCCATGTCGGCCCGGGTTCTTTGTCATATGGATGCTAGCGACACTATCATATACGTGAGCCAAAAGGCGCATACGGTACCGGGTAATGGTAAGGCGACACCCGTGGGAATACCGTGCGTGAGGCCGCAAAGTGATATGAGGTGTTACCGGCTAGATCGATGTGACTTGGAATCGGGGTCCTGACAAAAAGTTCTCCAAATGCCCTGAAATTTAAATATGATTTTTTCTAGAATATTTGAGGATTTATGGAACTGAGAACACACCAGGGGGTCAACCACCTGCCCACGAGGGTGGAGGGCGCGCCCCCCTGCCTCATGGGCCCACGGTGGCCCTCCTCCACTTATCCTTTCACCCATACACTTCATCTTCCTCCCACAAACCCGAATAACCAGCTCAAGCACGAGTTCTAGTTCATCTTGCTGCCATTTTCGATCTCCTTGCTCAAAGCACCTCTCACAAAACTGCTTGGGGAGATTGTTCCTTGGTATGTGACTCCTCCATTGGTCCAATTAGTTTTTGTTCTAGTGCTTTATTCAATGCAAATTTGTGTTTCTTAGGTGACCTTGTTCTTGAGCTTGCATGTCAAATATATATGGTCAAAAGTTGTTTCGATGCATGATATAGGCCCTAGGCACTTGTAGGAGTAGTTGCTATCAATATTATTGAGTTTGATTTACTTTTATTTTGAAGTTACTAAAAATTTCAGAATTTTTCAGAAAATGATGAGGAGACTTTTGAGGGGCTCATCGAGCCAAAGCTCGAAGGAAAAGGCACCAAAGCCTAAGTATAATCTGCCTCGCACCGCGGAGGTTCGGGCGTGTGAATGGCCTTCCGAGGATTTCTTGAGAGCAGCCGGGATTTATGAAGATTTCCATGAATTGGCTCATAACGCAGGCCTCACCGCTTTCCTCCACGACCAATGCGATCAATATCTCTTACTCACAAATACCTTTGTGCAAAACTTTTATTTTCATTCTAGGAACTCACCACCTACGGTGGAGTTTCATTTATATGATGAGCATAAGGAGATGTCACTTTATGATTTTTGTCAGATTTGTTTAGTCTCTTTTGAGGGCAAGATAGAAGAACCACATCGTGATGATGTGGAGGGGTTTATTGATACTATCAATGTTGGGGAAACAAGGAAGGTTTCCGATGCACGAATCACTAGCATACATTTTCCTGTTTTACGTTACTTTGCATTATTTGCTAGTCGTTGCTTAATTGGTCGTGGAAACTGTGGAAACCTTAGTATCCCTGATATTATTATTTTGCTCCAAGGTTTATACGGTGATAACACTTTTAGTATGGGAGGCATTATTGCTAAACGGTTAAGTCTGAACCGTACCAAGGGCCCCATCTTTGGAGGCATCTATGCCTCACGCCTAGCTGCACATTTTAACATACCTATTAGGCATTCTGAGAAGGAAGAAAAAGTGCTGACTCGTGTTTATTTAGATTATAAAAGTATGGTGGCACATGATTTTATTGTTAAGAATAGGGAAGGAGAACTTAAATATCAATTGTTCTTTAAGAAACATCATCCTAAGACAATTACCCTATTTGCTCCTTCTTTGTTTGATTTGTCTGTAGGCATGTACCTTGTTCTGTTGAAGGCTATTCACGCCTACCGAAACCCTACACCAGCTGAGGAGCCAGAGCCGGAACCACAAGTTGATCCTTCATGACAGTCTAATTACCAGTGGGATCATTCAGTGCTGTGGTAGTATACAACTGAGGCACATGCTGCGGAAAGGCGTCGAGCTGTCACGTCGCTCCCGAGAACTTGACGGTGCAGGGCATGGTAGTTTCTCGAAGCACGAATGATCGAGATGTGTGACACTTGTTTCACCCAAATTTTAGCATGGTATATATAAACATAATATTCTCGGCAAATCAATTGGCCGATGATCTGTAATTACATTCCATCTGCGTCGAATGTATCTAATGTCGTCCCTGTCCGTTTTTAAATTCTTAGACCTCATACCTCAATATATGGTGATATGTATTTAAAGACCTGTATGGTACTATAAGAGTTGTCCTGTTTATTTTAGCCCTTTTTGGCTGGAATGGTGCTCTGACCTATGATGCAAATCTGTGAATTTTTGTAGTAGAACCCTGAAGTATGTAGTGTCTTTGTGTTTGTTTCAAGTCTGAAGTACTATTATTCATCATCTCCCATGATTGAGCTCAGTTGTGTATCACCTCCCATGATTGTTCTTATGTGTCCAACATCTGAATCTTCAATTAGTTCATGGCTAAGTTTCTACATTGTCTCGGAAGCAATTGTTGGAGGTGTCGATAAAATTCAGTGTTATGGTCATCCTCCGTTAGCAGTTGCTCTTAGTCATGTTATGTTTTTTTGGGGGATTTTGCCTATTTGTCAGCAGTTGCTTTGGGTTATGTTAGTACTTTTGGACTTTGTAGTTTGTCAGCAGTTAGGATCTTGGATCTCAATATCTGCTTTCAAAATGTTAATCCTGCTTAGTATGTGTTCCTGTATTACCTCAGGACTGATCGTTATAAGGCTAATAGTTGTCTTGCTTCATGTTAATCCTGCTTATCATGTGTTCCTGTATTTACCTCTGGACTGATCGGTGCTCTGCCATCATGTGAAAGTTTCTGAATTTTCAGAGCGGCACTCTGTTAGGAACAGAGCCCTTGCGGTTGATGGGTAAAATCATGGAGCATCCTCCATGTGATTGGTGTGAAGGAATCTTAATCAATTGAAGGTGATGGTCCACTGTTTTTCTCGCTCATTGGATGCAGCGCTGGATAAAAAAGAAGGCGGTGAGAGTTTCTTTCACGAAAGTTCTTCTGAATGTTCTACTAGTTCTGAAGCATCTCTGTGTGAGTGTGACGATCCGATATTGAAGGATTCGGTTTCAAGGTATAGCACCCTAGCAGAGAGAGGTGAGATTAGAGGAGATAGAGAGGTTTTTTTAGACAAAGAGGAGATAGAGAGGTGAGATTTAGAATGCCATGCTCTCCTGGACTGGCTGGGTCATCTGCCCCACACAGATGGGCTACAAGCGCACACACACTTACGACCCAAGGCCACTACTTGTTGGAATTTTGCTAGTAGGCCTTTGGCCCAAAGCCCAACTAAAATTCTGAAATTCTCATGGCCCATTCATGCACACAAGTGAGTGAAGTGAGTGAGGCTAAAGTTTAGTCCCACCTCGGAAGTTGAGAGAGAGTTGCACCTCTTTATAAGATGAGCTCTTCTACCACTTGTATGAGCATGAGAAGAGGACACCTACACGCGCGCTCCTCCTCCTCGCTCGCCTCGCCGCGCCGCGGGTTGCGGGATTGAGCCGAGACGAGGACAGAGCTATGCACATTGTCTATATTTTTGCTGCTCGGGAAAATTAATGAGTCATTAATTAATAATTAACGGACGCGTTAATTACTAAACTGTTTCCGATTCTTTTGGATCGTGACGACTCCACGACCTGCCCGGCCCGCACTATATAGTCAGGCGGACGTCTACTCTAGTAGCCGCCGCTTCGTATGGTTTCTCACCACCGTTCCAGATCATTGCGCCGCCAAGCAAGTCTTCTCCATCCCTCCTTTTGGCGTGCACCGGGAGAAGGGACAACAGGCCTCCGGAACCCCGCCTCTCGTGATCCTGTACGGGAGAGGGGCGATCAGGTTTTTGGGGAGTGCACTCGCGCGACTGCTGGCAGCGACGACTTCGCGAACGACGACTTCTTCCCCGACCTCGGCAACCTCATCCTCGACGACATGGGCGACAACGTCAACGCCGGCGGTGCTGCACCCGCTGCACCATATGTGATTCTATCCTTCTTGTTCGAGATCGTGGTAGAATTCATGTTTCTAGTATGTGCCCAACATGTGATCTGTTCATCTACTATGCTAGTTCGCATGATTAGTTTAATCTCTGCTATTGCTGTCATGATCTATTTCCTATTTATTCAGATTAAATCTCGTAGTAATTTGCTCATATTTCCAACAATCCAAAAACCTGATTATAGGCAATTTACTCCGAGTGGTTTTGCTGCGCATCTGAAGCCGCCTGCCTTTAAGGGGGCGCAATATAAGAGGTGGCGCATGAGAGAAGCCTACTGGTTTCAGACCATGGGCTGCTATGACGCCACCAAGGGCAAGCCTGAGGGCGATCTTAATCCAGCACAGCTGGAAGCTTTCGAGAAGATCGATACCCTCTTTAAAGGCGCATGTCGGTGTCAAAACCGGCGGATCTCGGATAGGGGGTCCCGAACTGTGCGTCTAGGCCGGATGGTAACAGGAGGCAAGGAACACGATGTTTTACCCAGGTTCAGGCCCTCTTGATGGAGGTAAAACCCTACGTCCTGCTTGATTAATATTGATGATATGGGTATTACAAGAGTATATCTACCATGAGATCGAGGAGGCTAAACCCTAGAAGCTAGCCTATGGTATGATTGTTGTATGATGAAGTTGTCCTATGGACTAAAACCCTCCGGTTTATATAGACACCGGAGAGGGTTAGGGTTACACAAAGTCGGTTACAATGGTAGGAGATCTTGAATATCCGCATCGCCAAGCTTGCCTTCCACGCCAAGGAAAGTCCCATCCGAACACGAGACGAAGTCTTCAATCTTGTATCTTCATAGTCCTGGAGTTCGGCTAAAGGTATAGTCCGGCTACCCGAACACCCCCTAATCCAGGACTCCCTTAGTAGCCCCTGAACCAGGCTTCAATGACGACGAGTCCGGCGCGTAGATTGTCTTCGGCATTGCAAGGCGGGTTCCTCCTCCAAATTCTTCATAAAAGTTTGTAAACACCAAGTGTAGTGTCCGGCTCTGCAAAATAAGTTTCCATGTATTGCCACAGAGAGAATAATATTAACACAAATCTAATCTACTGACGTATTCTGCGGCGTGACATCACACTACGGCCAAGCCTTTATTCGAATCTTTTTCACTTTTCCACCTCAGCGTGTTTTGCGAGGCGGTGTCCTTGGCACCTCTTGTCAAAGCAGAGATCGTGTCCCCCATTTACGGGATTCTCATCAATACGGACGTGGGTAACCCAATCGCGCCATTTATCATGGCGCTTGGGAGGCAAGCGAGTTTTACTAGGCTGATGGGGATGCATAGTCGCATCCGCCCATATAAGGGGATAAGGATCCACCTTTTTACCTACGCCTTCTTCCTCCTTTGCCTATCCATCTTCTGCGCACCCGAGCTCCAGTGCCCAAGCCCGCACTTCCTACCTCAACCCTCTCCAACTATGTCCGGAGTGGGAGGCAAGTGGATGGTCTCCTCCATCACGGAGGGGCCATGTCAAAAGGCTAAGGAAGGCCGGATACCTATCCAAAGACATCGCGCACCGGCTTCCTGAGGAGGGGCAGCTTCTCCCCACCCCAAGGCCCCATGAGAGGGTAGTATTTCTTCCCCACTTCCTCCGCGGACTGGGTTTTCCTCTCCACCCATTTGTCCGCGGGCTCATGTTCTACGACGGCCTAGATCTCCACGATCTGGCCCCGAACTTCATCCTCAATATCTCGGTGTTTATCGTCGTGTGCGAGGCTTTCCTCTGCATCCGCCCCCATTACATCACCGAGCCACGCGATCCGAAGTGGATCGCAGCCCCTGAATTCTGATCCGGACCCCCTACGCGGCTCACGTCCTAGAAGGAGACGGGCTTGTCGTGGGGCGACGAAGAAGGGATGACCGGACTGCAAAAATGCATCCAGTCCCTGGTGAACAAGCAGCTCAAGCTTGTCAACATAGTCCAGGTCATGCTCGTCCGCCGGATCCTTCCGTGTCAAGAACAGGACTTCAATTTGTGGGAGTTCAACCCGGCGCAGCACCGAACTCTGAGAAGGCTCTTCGACACGATGTACGAAGATGTCTGGAGGGGGCTAACCAAAGGCGCCGAGGCTCCCACATCCGCCTCCGAAGACCGCGGATTTAGCCCGCAGCGTCCTGCTGGCGAGGTAAAATATTTTCATCTTTTACAGGATGTTAAGTTTTCTTCATAGTTTGACTTTATGCGGGATCTAAACCCCCCCACCTTTGACAGGATTGGTAGGCGCAGTCCAGACTGATTAACCGTCCGGCTCCCTTGCCCGAAGACCCAACCCCTACTCTCCTAGTGAAGCTGCTGGTTCCGGCACCTTATGTGGTGCCGGAGAAGAAGGCCTAGAAGAAGAAGGCCACGGGGACTCGAAAGAGTTCCCGGCATATGGTGGTGTCGGACTCGTCGTCCGACGAGTCCGAGACGCACTCCTCCTGTGAAGACGAGGAGGAGGAAGAAGAGACCTCTCCCCCTCCAGCGGGGGGAGGAAAGAAGAGGAAGGCCGCCCCAGTAGGGGAGGCCGAAGGGTCCAAGAAGAGGAAAACCCCTCCGCCGGACTACGCCCCTGACGCCGACAAGGACGAAGAGGAGTGGCTGGATAGGGCCAAGCGTCCGGCAAAATCGTAAGTGTTCGGATACCAGAGTAACTCATGATATTCCTTTTGTTGCGCAGCTTTTCCTAATGTCGAATGTAATCATGCAGCCTGCCCAAGGACGGGTTCGATGAGTCGTCGAGCGGCTCCCTGGATTCATCGGATGTGAATTCAGTTCCGCCCGCTGCCTCCCCCTGTGCTGCGGATGACGCCGAAGTGGCGTCGCGACAAGCTCCGGGGCAAGAGGAGGTGGTCCAGGAGGAACCGCGAGGCGACCTCCTGGACTCCAGGAGTAAAGGGGACAAGACCTCCCAGGGCTCCAAGTCCGGCTTCAAGCCGGACACCGCGCTAGAATCATCAACGGTTCCGGACCATGGCAGGCGAACTCCTGCCAAGATGAGCAAGCCTATCGAGCCGGCGTCCTCCGTCCAACCGGAGGCGCCGGACAATCTGCTGGAGGTGCTTAAGGGCGCCTCCATCAACGAGGAGCACCGTACCATCATGAGTACGGTGGTCCGGAAGGTTCGGTCCGCCAAAAGCGGACTGATTGAAGCTTGTGCTAGCCTTCTAACAGGCTTCGAGGTAAGTAAAAAACATGTTAAAATATTACCGCATAGACAGTAGCCCCTGATGCTCTGTTTGGCGTTCGGAAAGAAAAGCCGAATAGAGGATCTATTAAATATCGTAGGAGTCTAACTAAAAAAGGAGTCAATATACGTATGCAGGCTTCGCTGTTGGCCACCGCCGCACTGACTGCGGAGGTGGGTGCCCTGAAGCAGGGCCTCGAGCGGACCGAGCAAGAGCTCGGCCTTGCCAAACGGCAGCTCGAGGAGAAAGAGGGTAAGAGATACCTTATAGAAAAAATGCCTATAAGAAGACGCAATTGCAAAAAATGATAGGAGTACACTGCTTATTGTAGGGGCCACAACTGAGGTGGCAACCCTCAAGTAGGCGCTGTCCGAGGCCGAGAAGAAAGCGGCCACTGAGCGCATCGAGCGGGAGAAATTTGAGGCGCAGGTCGGCGAGGTGCAGCAAGAGCTTCAGGCTCTCATGAAAAAACATGAGAGTTTGGAGCTCGACTCGAAGACGCGAGCGTCCGAGCTTGCTGCAGCCCTTAAAACTGCCAAATCTGCCAAGGCCGAAGCCCAGAAGGCCCTCCAGGAATTGGATGCGGTGAAAAAGATAGCAGCGGGTAAGGCATTCTCTATGAAAAGCAGACATATAAAAGTAAACTACTTGTTACTTACCTGAATCCGGAGCTCTCCAGGGGCATTCGCAGATCTTCCCCACAGCGTATCCGATGCCGCCGCATGCTACCAAGCTGAGGAAGGCAGCTCGACAGAGAAGGTGTTCTAGTCTCAGTACGCTGAGGCCGGACACCCTATGCCCTTGAGCGACTAGCTGAAGCAGCTGGTCGAGCTCCACAAGGCGGCCGAACAAGCCCTGAAGGGCTTCATAGTTCGGCTGTGGCCTGGAGAGGCCCTGCCTGGGAGCTACTTCGGACTGGTGCGGCGGCTGGTGGAGGCTTGTCCAAGGCTCGAGGTCATCAAGCGCTCCGTCTGCATCGAAGGTGCCCGTAGGGCCCTTGCCCATGCAAAGGTGCCCTGGGGTAAGCTGGACGGTGAGAAGCTTGTGAGGGACGGGCCCCCGCCGGGGAAGGAGCATCGCAAGCCCGAGAACTATTACAAGGATGTTCTGGCTGGTGCCCGCCTTATGGCGGATGAATGTACCAAGGATGTAATTTTTGAATGAACTCGCTCGTGTTATCCTGTGCGCTGAAAACTTGTTCATATGTGCTAAGCAATGCTTGTTGAATTTAAAATATTACTTTCTGTGTGGCCGTTTATCAAAAAATTGAAAGATGGCCAGTCGTTGGCTTCCGCCCCCATGCCACTAGTGCTGGGGTGTTCGGGATAAACCTGAGCGCTCTTTTTCCCATGATTGGGTCCGTCGAGGGAGGCGCTCAGCACAACGAACAAGGCAATCGGACTATAATGCTTGAACACTCTCACTTAGCCATAGAACTCTATAATTTTAAATTTCGGCAAAGCCCCTAGTATTTGGAAGACCGAGTTCGAGGCGCTATCCACGCCTTGGCCGGACAAAGCCGGTTCCTTGCTCGAAGCGGCATAAGTCTTTAAGGACTCGAAAAACCTCTCGAACAGCGACCGGTCTCTCGCCTCATCATGACAGTCAGTTTTAGCTTTCTCTACTGAGGTGCTCAGCCCAGCTCAACTGGGGCACAATCGCAGTAGTTCTCCTAGTGCTACCTTAGCCGATATAGCGGAACGTAAGGCACCAAAACATAGGAGCCGGGCAAACCCAACTATTGACCCAAATCATGATTCGGAGCTGATGCATATCGTGCTATAAGTTCGGGGTGCCGCACTTGTGAAAGTGTACGGACTTCTCACGCCATATTGATGGGTACTGAAGCCCCTGGCATATTTTTGCCGTACCACAGTGTACGGATGCAACATGTTATTAATAAACATATATATAAAAAGGATAATGCAAAAAATAGACAAAAAGCTATGCATTGTTTATAGAAAGGCTGCTATGAAAGCGGAACGATACAAATAGTGCGATAAGCAAAAGAAATTGGACTATTTAACATGTCCTGGCCAGGGGCAGGCCACGGAATATTAAAGATAGGTATACTGCTCGCAATAGAGACCACCTGGGAGTTCCATAATGCGGTGTGGCTTGTCTGCTTTCCTGGATCTTGCATCGTTTGTGCGGCAGTTGAATTGCCGAACGGGTCATCCGAAGTATGGGGTCCTGAGAGTAAGAGAAAAAGAAAAAAAGGAATCCGGCAGCCCCTGGTGCGGTTTAAGCCGTATTTCGGGCGTGCTGTGATAGTGCCCCTTCCCCTGTGCCCATGGTATTTCAAGAGCGCGAAGCACTGGTTTCACTATATCGCGAGGGCTAGGGTTGGGGCCGCATTGCTATGCTAGCTCAAACGTGCCAGGCGGTCTTGTTGTAGGGTACTCCAGGCGCTCTTGACAGTGTCCGGCTTTTTGAAGGCCGAACTGGAGAACTGCCTAGAGAGGCTGCTTTGTACTTCTGCTGCGAGCGCTGCCGTGTGCTCCTCCATTCGAAGGGAGCATTCGGTGTTCCCATTGACCGTGATTACTCCTATAGGGCCTGGCATCTTGAGCTTGAGGTATGCATAGTGCGGTACCTCATTGAATTTTGCGAATGCGGTTCGCCCGAGCAGTGCGTGATAGCCACTACGGAACGGGACTATGTTGAAGATTAACTCCTCGCTTCGGAAGTTATCCGGAGATACGAAGACCACTTCCATTGTGACTGAGCCTGTACAGTCGACTTCTATACCAGGTATGACGCCTTTAAAGGTCGTTTTGGTGGGCTTGATCCTCGAGGGATCTATGCCCATTTTTCGCACTGTATCCTGGTAAAGCAGGTTCAGGCTGCTGCCGCCGTCCATGAGGACTCTTGTGAGGTGAAATCCGTCAATGATTGGGTCTAGAACCAATGCAGCGAAGCCGCCGTGATAGATGCTAGTGGGGTGGTCCCTTCGATCAAAGGTGATCGGGCAGGAGGACCATGGGTTAAACTTTGGGGCGACTGGCTCCATCGCATATATGTCCCGTAACGCACGCTTCCGGTCCCTCTTGGGGATGTGGGTTGCATATATCATGTTCACCGTCTGCACTTGCGGGGGAAATCCCTTCTGTCCACTGTTGTTCGGCGGCCTGGGCTCCTCCTCGTTGTCACTATGCAGCCCCTTGTCTTTGTTTTCGGCTCTTAACTTGCCTGCCTGCTTGAACACCCAACAATCCCTGTTGGTGTGATTGGCTGGCTTTTCAGGGGTGCCATGTATCTGGCACAAGCGGTCGAGTATTCGATCCAAACTGGACGGGCCCTGAGTGTTTCTTTTGAATGGCTTTTTCCATTGACCGGATTTGTAGCCTCGGAATCCGACATTAACTGCCGTATCCTCGTTGCTGTCGCTGTTAACGCGGCGCTTTTGTTTGTTCCGATGCGACCTGTCACTTTTGTCCTTGGTATTCGGATTACCAGGGTTCTCGGTTAAGTTGTTGCTGCGAGATAGCCAGCTGTCTTCTCCCGCGCAAAAGCGGGTCATGAGTGTCGTGAGGGCTGCCATAGATTTCAGCTTTTCCTGTCCCAGGTGCTGCGCAAGCCACTCGTCACGGATATTATGCTTGAAGGCCGCTAAGGCCTCTGCATCCGGATAGTCGACTATCTGGTTTTTCTTTGTTAGGAACCGTGTCCAGAATTGCCTGGCCGATTCCTCTGGCTGCTGAATTATGTGGCTTAGGTCATCGGCGTCCGGTGGTCGCACATAAGTGCCCTGGAAGTTGTCAAGGAATGCGGCTTCCAGGTCCTCCCAAGAACCGATTGAGTCTGCTGGCAAGCTGTTAAGCCGATGCCGGGCCGGTCCCTTAAGTTTGAGTGGGAGGTATTTGATGGAGTGTAGATCATCACCGCGGGCCATGTGGATATGAAGGAGATAATCCTCGATCCATACCGCAGGATCTGTTGTGCCATCGTACGATTCAATGTTTACGGGTTTGAAGCCCTCAGGGATTTTATGATCCATTACTTCATCTGTGAAGCATAGGGGGTGTGCGACGCCTCTGTATTGGGCTATATCACGACGCAGCTCGAAGGAGCTTTGTCTGTTGAGTTCGGCCCGGCCGGATTTATTGCATCCGGAGTGACGATCACCGTCACGTGCCGTGGGGCGCCTGCGTGATCCGTAGATCGATCTTTTTTGCCTTGCCTTCTCCTCCAGTATGTCGCGCAGGTCGGGCGCATTTTCCCGTGCCTTAGTATGCTTGACGCGGCGTCGAGGCATGGCTTGAGTGGAGGGCCAAGAGGCCTCTCTGTCGCGGCCACGAGGTGGCCGGTCGTCCATGTCATGCGCTGGTGATGTAGGTGCATCCTCCTCTAGTCGGGGTAGCAGCCTGCGCTTTGGGTAACTCTTGGAGGGGCGTTCGAGTTCATACTCTTCGGCCGCAAGGACTTCAGTCCATCTGTCAGCTAGCAAATGCTGATTAGCTCTAAGCTGTTGCTACTTTTTCTTGAGGCTGCTTGCCGTGGCCATAAGCCTGCGTTTAAAACGCTCTTGTTCGACGAGATCCTCTGGCACGACGAACTCGTCGTCGTCGAGGCTTGCCTCGTCTTCGGAGGGAGGTGTATAATTATCGTCCTCAACCTCTTGGTCCGCCGCCCTCTTGTGAGGGCTGGCTTCTCTGTCCTCCTGTGCTGAATCTTGCTGGAGGGGGTGTTCTTCGGCGCTGTCCGGAGAAGTATTATCTCCCGTGCCAGAATCACCGTTTTTGCTTTGGCGGGATTTAGAGCGGCGCCGCTGACGCTGGCGCTTGGGCTGTTTCTTAGAGTTATCGTCCTCCGCTGTTCCATCGCCATCTCCATCCTTTGGAGTGTCCACCATATATATGTCATATAACGAGGTGGCCTTCCAGCGCTCTACATGTGCTGGTTCTTGTTCGTCTCCTGCATCGTCGTCCATGCCGTCGATGTCTTCAGAGTCGAAGTCAAGCATGTCGGTTAAGTCATCGACAGTGGCTACGAAGTGGGTGGTGGGTGGGTTTTGAATTTCTTCATCGTCCGTATCCCAACCTTGCTGACCGTAGTCCGGCCAGGGCTCTCCTGATAAAGAGAGAGACTTTAGAGAATTCAGGATGTCGCCGAAGGGCGAGTGATGAAAGATGTCCGCGGCGGTGAACTCCATTATCGGTGCCCAATCGAATTCGACTGGCAGGGGCGCGGGGGGCTCGGAGTTCGGAGAGGAATCCGGCTCCTCAGAGTCACGGGCCATGCGGAGTGCGGGGCTGGAGTTCAGCTCGATCGCCTCTGAGATCGCAGCCCCTGAGGCAGCGTCCAACCGCTGATCCTCGATCGACGCAGTAGGCTCCAAATCAATGGTCGGAACTGATGCGCGTGCGGCCTTCAAGGCGCTGTTCGGCGGCAGAGCTATATCATGCCCATCGAGACAGTGCGGCGCGCTTGGCTGTGGCTCGAATCCGTCGAAGATCAAGTCCCCGCGGATGTCAGCCGTGTAGTTTAGGCTTCCAAACCTGACCTGATGGCCAGGGGCGTAGCTTTCGATCTGCTCAAGGTGGCCAAGCGAATTGGCCCGCAGTGCGAAGCCGCCGAAGACGAAGATCTGTCCGGGGAGAAAAGTCTCACCCTGGACTGCATCATTGTTGAATGATCGAAGGAGCCATCGGGCCTAAAAGCGACGACACAGAGGAACTCTCAATGAAAGCACCAATGTCGGTGTCAAAACCGGCGGATCTCGGGTAGGGGGTCCCGAACTGTGCGTCTAGGCCGGATGGTAAGAGGAGGCAAGGAACATGATGTTTTACCTAGGTTCGGGCCCTCTTGATGGAGGTAAAACCCTACGTCCTGCTTGAATAATATTGATGATATGGGTATTACAAGAGTAGATCTACCACGAGATCGAGGAGGCTAAACCCTAGAAGCTAGCTTATGGTATGATTGTTGTATGATGAAGTTGTCCTACGGACTAAAACCCTCCGGTTTATATAGACACCGGAGAGGGTTAGGGTTACACAAAGTTGGTTACAATGGTAGGAGATCTTGAATATCCGCATCGCCAAGCTTGCCTTCCATGCCAAGGAAAGTCCCATCCAGACACGGGACGAAGTCTTCAATCTTGTACCTTCATAGTCCTGGAGTCAGGCTGAAGGTATAATCCGGCTACCCGAACACCCCCTAATCCAGGACTCCCTCAGCGCTCTTCTGAGTGTTCTTGATGACTCCATTGTGGATTTGTATATGTCGTTTGACAACGGCAAGGACATGTGGGCTGCGCTCGAGGCCAAGTTTGGTGCCTCGGACGCCAGCAGCGAGTTGTACGTCATGGAGCAATTCTATGACTACAAGATGACTGATGAGCGCCCTATTGTACAGCAGGCTCATGAGATACAGTCGCTCGCAAAAGAACTTGAGTACTTCAAGTGTGTGTTGCCGGACAAATTTGTTGCCGGAGGCATCATTGCCAAGCTTCCACCTTCGTGGAACAATTTTGCTACTTCCCTGAAACACAAGAGACATGAGTTTTCCGTTGCGGATCTCATTGGTACCCTTGATGTTGAAGAGAAGGCGAGAGCAAAGGACACACGTGCTCGAGTTGCTGAGGGAGGTTCTAGTGCCCACATGGTACAGAAGAAGAACTCCCAGCCCAACAAGTTCAAAAATAACAAGAACAAGAACAAAACTTAGGGCAAAGGCAAGTTTGATACAAAGAACAAGCCATCACATTCTACCAACTTCAAGAAGAAATCTCATAAGAAGGGGAAGTGACTTTGCCATGTCTGCGGTGATCCTAATCACTGGGCTCCGAAGTGTCCTAACTGCTTTGAGGAGCGTGAACATGAGAACAGCGGCAAGTCCGCTAATGTTGTCATCGGTGATACTGATATGAAGGAATTAGGGTATGGTATTTTTCCTACCATCCTTTCAGTATTCCAATCTCCTGATTGGTTAATTGATACCGGTGCCAATGTACATGTTTGTGCTGATGCCTCCATGTTTTCTTCTTACCAGGCAACAGGGACTTCACCCATGCTGATGGGGAACGGGTCACATGCCATCGTTCGAGGTGTTGGTACAGTCGATCTGAAGTTTACTTCGGGGAAGACTGTGCGTCTGAAGAACATTCATCATGTGCCGTCCATAAATAAAAATCTCGTTAGCGGTTCCCGTTTATGTCGAGATGGTTTTAAGTTGGTTTTCGAATCCAATAAAGTTGTAATTTCTAAGTATGGACAATTTGTTGGAAAAGGCTATGAGAGCGAAGGCTTGTTCCGCCTGTCTTTGTCAGATATTTGCACTAAAGTTATTAATAATGTTTGCCACAACAATAAGTCTGACATTTGGCATTCACGACTTTGTCACATTAACTTCGGTTGCATGACGCGGCTAGCCAATATGAATTTAACTCTGAAAATCTCTACTGTCAAAGGCTCTAAGTGCCAAGTATGTGTGCAAGCTAAGCAACCTCGCAAGTCCCATAAGACTACAGAGGCAAGAGACTTGGCGCCACTAGAGCTTATTCATCCTGATCTTTGTGAGATGAATGGCGTGTTGACAAAAGGTGGAAAGAGATACTTCATGACGTTGATTGATGACTCCACTAGATATTGCTATGTGTATCTCCTGAAATCAAAAGATGAGGCTTTGACTTTCTTCAAAAACTATAAAGCTGAGGCAGAGAACCAACTTGATCGAAAAATTAAACGGCTTAGGTCCAATCGTGGTGGAGAGTATTTTTCCAATGAATTTGATCTGTTTTGTGCGGAACATGGTATAATCCATGAGAGGACGCCTCCCTACTCACCTCAGTCAAATGGGGTAGCCGAAAGAAAGAACCAAACTCTAACTGATATGGTTAACACCATGTTAGGCACATCGGGTCTTTCCAAGGAATGGTGGGGGGAGGCGCTAATGACCTCGTGTCATGTCCTAAACGGAGTTCCCACAAAGCATAAGACCATGACTCCGTTTGAGGAATGGGAAAGGAAAAGATCGAAACTCTCTTACCTACGTACTTGGGGTTGTT
Source organism: Triticum aestivum (assembly GCF_018294505.1). NCBI lineage: Eukaryota > Viridiplantae > Streptophyta > Magnoliopsida > Poales > Poaceae > Triticum > Triticum aestivum. Next base: position 555,341,390 of record NC_057806.1, read on the forward strand.
TGGCGAAAGTCAATATACCAATTTCCAAGAAGCGCAAGCTTGGACCAAAAACCGTGGATTGTGTTCTTCTGGGCTATGCTTTTCATAGCATCAGCTATAGATTTTTAATAATAAAATCTGAGGTATCCGACATGCATGTTGGTACGATTATGGAGTCGAATGATGCAACTTTCTTTGAGGACATATTTCCTATGAAGGATATGTCAAGTTCATCAAATCAGGAGATACCTACTCCATCTAGTGAGGAATTCACTATAATTCCTGAACCCACCATTGCGATGGAACACGTTGAGAATCCTGTTGAGGGTGACAATGGAACTCCTGTGAGGAGTAAGAGACAGAGGACTGCAAAGTCCTTTGGTGATGATTTCATTGTGTACCTCGTGGATGACACACTTAGGACTATTTCAGAAGCCTATGCATCTCCTGATGCTGACTACTGGAAGGAAGCTGTATGTAGCGAGATGGATTCCATCTTAGCTAACGGTACCTGGGAGATCACTGGCCGTCCTTATGGGTGCAAACCTGTAGGATGTAAGTGGGTGTTCAAGAAGAAGCTTAGACCTGATGGTATGATTGAAAAGTACAAGGCACAGCTTGTGGCCAAGGGTTATACCCAGAAAGAAGGTGAAGACTTCTTTGACACTTACTCACTCGTGGCCAGACTGACCACAATTCGGGTGCTACTATCACTGGCTGCCTCACATGGTCTTCTCGTTCATCAAATGGACGTTAAGACAGCTTTCCTTAATGGAGAGTTGAAGGAGGAAATTTACATGGATCAGCCAGATGGTTTTGTAGTACCTGGTCAGGAAGGAAAGGTGTGCAAGTTATTAAAGTCTTTATATGGCCTTAAACAAGCTCCTAAGGAGTGGCATGAGAAGTTCGAAAGAACATTAACTGCTATTGGCTTTGTAGTAAATGATGGTGACAAGTGTGTGTACTATCACTATGGTGGGGGCGAAGGAGTTATTCTTTGTCTATATGTCGATGACATACTGATCTTTGGAACCAAACTTGATTTAATCAAGGAGGTTAAGGATTTCTTATCTTGCTGTTTTGAGATGAAGGATCTAGGAGTAGCTGATGTTATCTTAAACATCAAGCTGTTGAGAGATGAGAATGGTGGGATCACACTGCTTCAGTCTCACTATGTGGAAAAGGTCTTGAGTCATTTTGGGTATAGCGACTGCACGCCTTCTCCAACTCCATATGATGCTAGTGTGTTGCTTCGAAAGAATCGACGGATTGCTAGAGATCAACTGAGGTATTCTCAGATTATTGGCTCACTTATGTATTTGGCGAGTGCCACGAGGCCTGACATCTCTTTTGCTGTGAGCAAGTTGGGTTGGTTTGTGTCAAAACCGGGAGATGATCATTGGCATGCGCTTGAGAGAGTTATGCGCTATTTGAAAGGCACTGCGAGCTATGGGATTCACTACACCAGGTATCCAAGGGTACTGGTGGGTTATAGTGACTCAAATTGGATATCTAATGCTGATGAGATTAAGGCCACAAGTGGTTATGTTTTTACACTTGGTGATGGTGCTGTTTCCTGGAAGTCTTACAAGAAAACCATCTTAACGAGGTCAACTATGGAAGCAGAACTCACAGCATTAGACACTGCCACTGTTGAAGCAGAGTGGCTTCGTGAGCTCTTGATGGACTTACCTATGGTTGAAAAACCAATACCCCCTATCCTGATGAATTGTGATAATCAAACTGTGATCGTTAAGATAAACAGTTCTAAGGACAATATGAAGTCCTCAAGGCATGTGAAGAGGAGACTAAAATCTGTCAGAAAATTGAGGAACTCCGGAGTTATTATATTGGATTATATCCAAACGTCGAAAAATTTGGCAGATCCCTTCACAAAGGGTCTATCACGTAATGTGATAGATAATGCATCAATGGAGATGGGTCTGAGACCCACCGCATGAGTTGTCCATAGTGGTAACCCACTCTATGTGATCGGAGATCCCGTGAAGTAGAAGTGGGAGACAAGCTGTTGGTCAGCTGGGAGGAGAGTATCCCTATATTACCTATCCCACTCCGTGAAGATGAAATACTCTCCTGATCTGCATGGCACGTTCATACTTATCTTAATGTGTTCCAAGTGGCTTATTCGAGTAAGCAGAGATGTTGTCCTGCAGAACATCTTCTGAGGAACACACCTATATGAATTTGATTGTTAATGTCGCAGTCTGTGAGAATTGGGTGTTCTCTAATAAATTCATGAAAGGCCCTGTAGTATGACATATATGCTCCACCCGCGGGGAAGCCTTGCGGCAGCCCAGTATCGGTCAAGAATTTGTGTGAAACTAGTCTCACAGAAAACTTGTAGTTCAAGGCATAGTCCACTATTCAAGTTGTGATTTAGTGTAGCATAAATCTCTAAGTGGAAGTTCAACTTCACAGTCTCCACTAAGCACCGGTATATAAACAATGTTTTGGAACTAAATGATGAGATGTGCCAATGAGACTTTGTGGGGGATTGTTGGAATTTTGCTAGTAGGCCTTTGGCCCAAAGCCCGACTAAAATTCTCTTGGCCCATTCATGCACACATGTGAGTGAAGTGAGTGAGGCTAAAGTTTAGTCCCACCCCAGAAGTTGAGAGAGAGTTGCACCTCTTTATAAGGTGAGCTCTTCTACCACTTGTATGAGCATGAGAAGAGGAGACCTACACGCGCGCTCCTCCTCCTTGCTCGCCTCGCCACGCCACGCCTCGTCATGACGCGCCGTGGGTTGCAGGATTGAGCCGAGACGAGGACAGAGCTATGCACGTTGTCTCTATTTTTGCTGCTGGGGAAAATTAATGAGTCATTAATTAATAATTAACGGACGCGTTAATTACTGAACTATTTCCGATTCTTTTGGATCGTGACAACTCCACGACCTGCCCGGCCTGCACTATATAGTCAGGCGGACGTCTACCCTAGTAGCCGCCGCTTCGTATGGTTTCTCACCACCGTTCCAGATCATTGCGCCGCCAAGCAAGTCTTCTCTATCCCTCCTTTTGGCGTGCACCGGGAGAAGGGACAGCAGGCCTCCAGAACCCCGCCTCTCGTGATCCTATATGGGAGAGGGGCGATCAAGTTTTTGGGGAGTGCACTCACGCGACTGCTGGCAGCGATGACTTCGCGAACGACGACTTCTTCCCCGACCTCGACAACCTCATCCTCGACGACATGGGCGACAACGTCAACGCCGGCGGTGCTGCACCCGCTGCATCGTATGTGATTCTATCCTTCTTGTTCGAGATTGTGGTAGAATTCATGTTTCTAGTATGTGCCCTAGATGTGATCTGTTCATCTACTATGCTAGTTCGCATGATTAGTTTAATCTCTGTTATTGCTGTCATGATCTATTTCCTATTTATTCGGATTAAATCTCGTAGTAATTTGCTCATATTTCCAACACTACTGTCCAACTGCATGACACGGTACTTGCAGGTGTGACACTCTGGGCAGATTACATGCAACCATTATCCATGAAATTAGAGAATGGGAGAATATTTTTCATTCCTGTAATTTTGTTTTTGAGCGTAGAAATTTTAATTTCAAAGCACACAATCTCGCCAAGTATGCTTGTAGTGTTTCCTTAGGTCATCATGTCTGGTTGGGCATGCCTCCTCACCTGAACTTTGTACCCATGAACATTTTGTTGAATCAATAAAGACTGGCGAGATTTCCAAAAAAAGGTGTGACACTCTAGGGGGCTGGTACTTAGATTGAACGCAAAAGTGTCCTTCATCTTGAGAGATTTTTGAGGGGCTTTGCCGTGATGAATAGTACCAAAGATGTCTTTCTTACTTGGTTAAGTTCTCCATGGAGACTGCATCAACTTCGAAACCAGCCCTTGGTGCACACGGCATAACAGTCCAACGACCTCAATCAAAGTTGCTATTGTCTTTGTTGCTCATAGATCTTCTTGTATGCCTCCAATGCCTAGTATTTACCGAGTTTCAACTCCAATCACTTGTGACCATTTTGAGGCGGTCTGACATCTCAGAATGAACTTGCCGAGACGATGGTCTTATCAGCAACAAACAAAAATACAACACTACAAAAATAGAAAAAGACATAGAACCACCACAAATAAGACACATTGTGCACAAATCCTAAAAGCCCAAGTGAACACGTGATCAAATAGGATCCTAATCTTTGAGACCAATCGAGACGGTTAGGCAACCACCCACTCTAGCAACATATAGTAGATCAAACTGGCTATGAATAAATCACAAAATCCCAAGCCTTTATATTGGCATATGGTGGTGGTGGGAGTGGGATAATTCTTTGATTGTCGTGTGAGTGAATGCATGCACATGGCCACCATTTAAAGGCTCATGGCGATGTGTATTGAAAGCCCCGAATTGTCACCAATTAACTGCAATTTGGTTTTTCTTGGTGATGTCTGTAGTTTTCATGATGTGCTTTCCCTATCATGTGCTTCATCAAATTGGAAGGTTAGTTTTGACATATGCGAGTCCCATGTTTACATCGCTTTATTTTGTAGATCTTATTTTTTTGATAATGAAGCATTCAACAGTAGGTATGTCTAGTAGATCACCATTTTGAACGTGATTTTCCATGAGACAGCTTGATGATTGTTTCACACATGCGGTGGCATTTTCAACACCTATATAAAAAAAATTAGAAATCTAAACAATATTAGTTTTTATGAAATTAAGAAATTAAGGGAAAAAACGCTTAAAGATAAATTTTCAAATCCTAGACTTTGTTTACGGAATTACTGGGAAAACTATTGTACTTTTTGAGAAGTCCACCCTCCAGAGCACCATAGTTTTTGCACCTAGGTCCTCTAATTGAAAACAAACTAACAAACCAAGTTGAACACACATCTGACTATAAGAGTGCGCATCTTTTTGCATAGATAGCATCGCAACAACGTTCTAAATCTGGTTGTCCTTCATAAGATATACAATCCCAACACAAGATGCAAGGCAAAATAACTATTTGGCTGGAGTGGGATTTTTTAATTTTTGTGGTGAAACCATGAAGTTTGGGTACATAGTATGAATGATCATGAGTCATCTCCCATGATTGGTTTAGTTTTTCCATTATTTGAACCTTAATCAGTTGAGCGATTAGGATTATACATTGTCTTAGTTTCTTGTTCTGGATCCGATTCTTTCTCGTGATCAGTATTGCTTTTGACCATTTTTGTCTTGCAACAATTTAATTGGAGCTATCACGGAAATTCAGTGATCAATGTTCTAGTCGCTCCCCTCTCTTTTAGGCTGTAGTTCTGGTTCTCTGTGGGCATTTCCTGGATTGATCATACATCTTCCTATATACCTCCAATGCTTAGTTGCATTCGAGTTCCAACTCCAATCACTTTCAGCCATTTCGAGAAGTCTGGCATCTCAAATGAATTCAAGGAGATGATAATCTTATCACCACATAAAAAAACTAAGATAAATAGATAAAGATAAATACTTAGGACCACCACAAACAAAACACCATTTCTTAACAAATACAATAAAACCATGTGACATGCAATCAAATTTGATCTTAAACTATTAGACCAAATCGATACGATTAGGAAGCCCACCCACTCTAGCAACATATCAAATCAACAAACTGGCTATGAACTAGTGTAAATAGCAAAATACCAAGACCTTTATATTGGCATATGGTGATGGTAGGAGTGGGACAATGCTTTGGTTGTTGTGTTAGTGATTGTGTGCATGGCCCACCTTGCAAGTGAAGAGGGACATGGACACCATTTAAAGGCTAAGTGCGATGGGTATTTGAAGTCTCGCATTGTCTCCAATTGATTGGGATTTGATTTTGCTTAGTGTTGTTTGGAGCTTTCTTGATGTGCTTTACCTATTGTGCACTTATTCATATAGAAAGGCTAGTTTTGGCATATGGAGTCCCATGATTACATCGCTTTATTTGCTAGGTATTATAGCTGTACAATGTAGTCGATGAAGCATTGAACAGTAGATATGGTCAATAGATCACCCTTTTAAACATGATTCTTCATGAGAAGACATGATGAATATCAACAAGTCGATGGAAGATTATAAGTTGTCTTGATTTCTCTTTCTGAATCTGGAGCTGATTCTTTTTTGAGATTAGTGCAACTTTTCACCATTTTTGTCCGACAACAATTTCTTGGTCTAAATACATGCTTGTTTAAATCTTATCCCTTGATATGTTTGTATGTGGAAATTTGGTGTTCTTTCTGTCCTGCGATGTCTGTATCTTTCTTGTGGAACCCTAAAGTCTGGGTGTTTCGGATGTATTCTAAATGATTCATGCATCATCTCCCATGACTTGTGATTTGTCTATTGTTCGAATCTTAACTACTTGATGGATAAGATTGTGCACCGTGTTGATTTTTGCTCTGCATCCGATGCCTAGCTGTATGACAGGAAGGTTCACTGTTCTATTTTTAGGACGCTCTTGCTATTTTTTTGAACCAAAAGGGGTTTCCCCCCGCCCCAACTTTATATAAAGCCAAGGCAAACGTCACACAAACTGTTAACAGTGCTCGGCGGCAACCAGAGAGTAGCTGCCGCAGACGGAAAACAAGATTTAAACTGCCCTATTACAAGTTTTAGGCAGAATCTAAGCAGGATACATAACCAGGCGGTAACATGCCAGCCTACTTTACAAGATCAAAGATAAGATATGCAAGCTAACATAACACAACCCATCGATTTCCCCCGGTAAACAACATTTTTAGCTCCATGCAATTCTAAGAAATTCCCCTCTTCGGTGGTCCAATAGCATTAAGCACCGGACAAGAAGCGCACCATGAGCCTCTGAACATAGGATTTTCCATTGCCTGATCGTTGCCCCCAACAGGTCCAAAACACATCGTATACTTCGCCATCTTCGCCCCTGAAAGACAAAGTCATTTTGAAAATGCCATAAGCTCCATACGGTAGCAGCAGTAACAATGTTTAAAGCCTCACAATATTTTCTCTTCTTCCAGAAGGAAGCCAGCAGAGCAAAGGGATCACGGGAAGTAACATTAAAGCTATCAACTACTAGATCCAAAACATATCTAGCAACAATGCAATCAAAAAATAAATGTTGGATAGTCTCAAGTTCACTGCAAAAGGCACATGACATGTCATCTACATGTCGGCATTTGGCAAGATTATCTCTAGTTAAGCTCTTATTATAGTAAATCAACCAAAGGAAAACATCTATATTGGGTGGAACTTTGATTTTCCAGATATCATCTTGGATAGTAGAAACTATCCCCCAAAGTTAATTAACTTATAAAAGGACTTGACAGAGTACTTGCTAGAAGATTCTAGCATCAAGACAGGCTGGTCTGGGGAACCAGATAGACACACTGGCTCAACAACCTTGATAAGTTCCTCCCATCTAACTAAGGTGCCTTCCTCAACACATCTCCTAAACGTCAGACTTAATTCGCCACCCACCCAAACCTGCGCAAGGGTAGCATCTTGTTGTTGACACATAGTAAATAAATCCCAAAAGGCAGTTTTAAGAGAGCAATCCCCAGTCCAGATGTCATGCCAGAAAGCAATGCTTTTACCATCTCCACGAATCCATCTATAAAAGTTCTTAGAGCCTGTAAGAGCCCAAAAATAGACTTTTCATAAATGGAGACCCCAGGGCCACCCTAGTGTTAAAGAGATTAGGGCAAGCAGTGTTGTATTTGTAGGTCAGCATCTTCTTCCAATAACTATCCATGTCATCATAGAACCTCTTTCCCCCAGAGGCCAGAAGGGCCATGTTGAATTCTCTAAGGTTGGGAACCCCCATACCCCCAAACTCTTTCCTTCTGGAGATCAACCCCCAGTTAGCAAGGTGATATTTATGGGTATCACCCATATTCCCTAGAATAAGTGAGACATTTGTGACGTGATCATGTCAATAGCCCATTTGGGAAATTTCATAATAGACATTAGGTACGCAGGAATGCTAGCAATGCAAGTAGTAAGGAGTATCAGTTTTCCCCTATATGAGAGAAATCTCCCTAACCACCCAGAGATGTTCTTGATAATTCTATCAATAATGGGTTGGATGTCCTCCCTTCTAAGTATTTTAAAGTGGAGGGGAACACCTAAATATTTAAAGGGGAAATCCCCAAGCTGGCAGAAGAAAACCTGAGCAAAATCATTAGATATTTGCTCAAAGGTATTAATAGCATGAAGATCACTTTTATGGAAATTAATTTTCAAACCAGATAAATTTTCAAAATAGGAGAGAATCCATTTCAAATTCTTGGCATACTCTAATGAGTTATCCAAGAATAGAATGGTATCATCAGCATACTGCAGACTGATCATCCCACCCGGGAAGGCCTGAGGTAGCAGTCCACAGATTAAACCACTATTGGTAGCTTTGTGAAGCATTTTAGAGAAAACATCAGCTACTGAATTGAACAAAAGGGGTGAGTGGGGATCACCCTGTTTCAAGCCTCCCCCCCCCCCAGAGAACTGGGGACCATTAGAGTCATTAATCCTAACCATAAAAGTTCCTTGATAAATGGTAGACATCACCCACTCCACCCATTTACTACCAAAGCCTCTAGAAAGAAGCATTTCCTTCAAAAACTCCCAACTAACTCTATCATATGCTATTTCATAGTCAAGTTTAAGAATCAAACCAGCTGAACCAGACCTATGAATTTCATGAATGACCTCATGAGCCATAACCACACTTTCCAAAATGAATCTTCCCTTAATGAAAGCAGTTTGGTTGGAAGAGATAAGCTTGTCACATAAGGGGGAGACCCTAGTAGTCATGGCTTTAGAAAAAATTTAACAGCACAATTGCTAAGGCTGGTAGGCCTAAAGTTCTTCATATCTCTAGCCATAGGAATTTGGGAATGAGAGTAATAATGGCATGATTCAACTTATATATATCAAGATTACCATTCTCAAAGTCTCTAACCATCCTCTTAAAATCTTTTTTGATCAACTCCCAATTTTTTTGATAAAATAGAAGGGATAGGCCATCAGGACCAGGGGCACCACTAGCATAAGAGCTCATCACACCTTGTTTGATTTCCTCTTCAGAAAAAGGTCTCTCTAGTTGCTCTTTCTCATCATTACTAACTAATTCATCCTTAGACCAAAAGTCAGCATCCAGATGGATGTCAGGTTTGGGTTCAAAGGCAAACAGATCTTTGTAAAAAGAGGTAGCAACCTCAAGCATCTCCTTGGTCGAAGTGACCACACCATTAGGACTGTTTAGTTCAGAAAGATGATTCTTCCTGTGTCTGTGGTTAGCCAGGGCTTGGAAATAGGCATTATTTCTATTCCCCTCTAAAATTTTCCTGTCCCTAGATCTCTGCCAAAGAGCAGTCTCCTCTTTCTTCCACACTTCTTCCAATTCTTTTTTAATCCCCTTCATTCTTTCATAGTTAGACATCGATAGTTGTTGAGTTTCAGACATGACATCAAGAATGTCAAACTCCAGAAGGAGTGCCCTCTTCTTTTTCTTCAACACTGCCTCTCTATTAATACTCCACCCCTTTAGTTTTCTTCCTGAGAAGTCTAGTCTTAAGCATCCAGTTATCAGCTGAGGATTTGGATGAGGACACAGAATTCCAGGCTTCTTTGATCATCTGATGAAAGCCTGGTTGGGAGAGCCACCATTTCTCAAACCTAAAAGGTTTGGGGTTAGATGGGGCTCTAGCACCAGTATCCAGGACCAAAGGAGCATGATCACTCCGTACCCTGGGAAGGGCAGACAAGGTAGAAAAAGGAAAATGGGTGTCCCAGTTCATAGAGATGAACACTCTATCTAACACAGGAAACATAGGGGAAGCCTGGTTATTAGACCAGGTAAACACCTTGTTAGAGACAGAAATCTCCATCAAGGTCCATCTGTTGATCCAATCATTAAATAGGAAAGCAGTTTGTTGATTTACTAAGCCACTACTTTTCTCTCTGTCATTCATAATCAAGTTGAAATCACCACCAATCATGATAGGATAAGAAGCATTTGATAAAGTATCATGTAGTTCAGCTATAAAATCTACCTTAAATTCAGGGTAAGCAGACCCATATACTAACACCATCTTCCAGACAAATTCATCATATTTATTTTTAATAGTAGCAATAATAGAGAATCTTTGGTTAATAAAACCCACTACCTCAAAAATTAGTTTTTTTAAAACCCAAAAGGATTCCCCCAGCAGTATTATCAGCTGGCAAAAAATGCCACACAAAATTATCAAATCTATCAATAGCTTTGAGGAAACCCTCAGAAATATTTTCCCTTATTGTTTCTTGAAAACCAATAAAATCAGGATCAAACTTAGCAATGGTATCACATAGGCACTGTATCTTCCCATGTTGCCCTAGACTTCTAATATTCCAAATGAGACCTATCATAATTAATTAATTTTGAAAGGATGGGATAGGCCACAAGGCCTCACTTTAGTTAGAACAGCAGGTGTTCCCCTAGTAGCATCAGAAGTGCCAACTGGCTCCAAGGGGAGGACACCCTCAGGTGTACTAACTAACTCACTAGAGTCAATATCAAAATTATCAGGAAGTACTATTTCAGGATTATTGTTGACAAACACCAAACATCTCTCTTTCTCCATAGCTATCATCTCATCAATGGTGAGACTCTTTTGAATATCATCCCCCCAATCATCAAGTTCATTTGATTCATTTGATTAGCAAGGACAGATTTATCCATAGTAGAAAAGGATTTACCTTTAAAAGTTTGTGGGATTTCCAAGTTCTTCTTCCTCTTATATGCAACAGCTTTCTCCATGATGTTCACATTGCCATGGCATTTGGTAACAGGCCTTTGAGCTAGCACAGGGCCCCATCTTGGTTTCTTCTCATGGATAGCCTCATCATTTTGGGTTCGGTTAAGTGTCCAACAGGGACCTCTTCCAGGTCTCACTTTGTAGGATTTGTACAGCCTCACAAGGGAGAACCCCCAGCTCTTCTTCTTTTGATTCCTCATTTTCATAATCAGAGATATCCACTAATATTAACAGACCCTCACAATATTCCATACTACCAGCACTTTGATCAGGAGTTATATGTGTAACATTCTTTCCAAAAGGAGAAGGGGTTTTTTGGGTCACCACAACTTCATCCTCCTTCCCCTCCCCATAAGTTTTTTGGTTCTGTTCTGTAAAGTTACAAAACAGCCAGACTTAAGTCTGTATCCATCAGAAGATGCACCATCAATATCAACAGCCACCAAAGCACATTCCATGATGAAATTCTCCTGATCAGCGTCATGTTCATATTCCCCAGGTGTAACCACCAACTTTTGAGCACCATATTTGTTTGAGGACCCATGTTTAGTTGAGAAATTTGCTTTGTCAAGTTCATCAATGGCCAGATCACCAGCTGACCCTTCAGAAACATGTTCTCCCTGAGTTTCATTAACTTTTTCAGCTTGTTCTTCTTCAGCTCTCTCATCCTCCTCATTACCATCCTCATCCTCATCTATATCAATGACAGAGTCAGCACCACCTGTTTGTTCAAAACCCTCCACAGTGAAGCCAAGTAGGAATAACTTTTTCTTCATCTCAATCAGTCTCTCAAAAGGAATCTTGGTTGGATCTCTACAGGCTATTTTGATTCTGACATTCTGAAAGAAAGTTCTGAACATCCCATTCCAATCCACATCTATAAGCACCCCAAATAATGAAGCAATCTAGGCAAACACTTTCCAAGTACACCACTTTGGGGGAATCCCCTCAATTAGTACCCATGCTTCAATCAACTCTCCAAATGGTTCATATCCACCCTTCCATTCAGTTAATGTCACATTCACATCTTGTGGGAGGGAGAATCCAGGAAGTTCAATGAGGTCTTCCACTTTCTTCCAGGGGGGAATCTAACCAAAAAGGTCTTGCTGTAGAGCCCTCTGATTTGCCAAGGCCAGTGTTTAGTTAAGCAGAAGGTAGTAGATAGTAATTCCATCAGTTTAGCACAATCCACTTCTCCTTTTAAGATGTTTACCACCGCACAATTCTAGAAATTTAACCACTTTGACTCATTAGCAACAGGGACATCCACATGGTAGAAACCAAGGCCTTGAGCTCAACTACCAAAGAAGGCAGCAGTAGGTTGAATCTTAGACCATGATGCACAGTTGTTCACATTGTGATTCTGCTGACAGATAAAGCAGGCTTTCGGCTTCACACAGTTCCCAACATAGTGTCCCAGGCCACCACAATTAAAGCAAATCATATCCTTATACCTAGGATCAAGGACTTGTTCCAGTTCAACCTCTACAGATTGGGATGATTGTACCTGAGCGGAACCATCAGTTGAGGCTGTAGATCTGGTGGGCTTGGGGGCAGGGGCTTGTTCTTTTACTGCAGGCGCAGTAGGCTTCCGCCCAGCAAACGCAGTTTGTTTCCGAACTGCCGCTTTGGACTGACCAGCAGCAAGATTGCTTCTCCCTCCTACACGGCGATCGGCCATCTTCAACCATTACAAAAAAAGACACATCCGTGACATTTTGGGCCGAACGAATTTTTTTCCTGTCATACATATGACACTTCTATGACGTGACAAAACCCGGTATCATCATAGATGTGGTGGGCTCCTACTTCTATGACAAAAAATCATGATAGGAAATGGGTTTTTCGTCCTGTGCGGGCCGGAGACGCAGCTGCATGACATTCTTTGGGCCGTCCATGACGGAAAAAAACTGTGGTCGAAGCGAGGGGGAGAAAAATTTCGGGGAGTTCCCGGTTATGGTGGGAGGTCGGGGGCCGAGCGATGCGCGTTTCTCTCGTACACGTACGCGCATGTGTGCGAGGCGTTGGCTCTAACTGAACCCGAGCGAGGCGTTGGGCTCTAACTGAAACCGAGCGATTGCACTGCAGGCTACACATTACTGAACCCGAGCGATCGATGGCTGTTAACTGAACCCGATCGAGCGATTCCTTGCTACTGCTGCTAACTGACGCCGATCGATGGGATGAACAGTGAGCGTTGCGGGGGGTTTGGATGAATAGTGAGCAGTGGCATTGCCTCTGGATGAACAGGACCCCGTGGTGTGGTGGAGGGCTGGATAAACAGTAGACAGTGGAGGGGTGCCCGTGGAGGGGTGGATGAACAGGACCCCGTGGTGTGGAGGGCTGGATGAACAGTAGACAGTGGAGGGGTGGTTGAACAGGACCCCGTGGTGTGGAGGGCTGGATGAACAGTAGACGATGGAGGGGTGCCCATGGAGGGGTGGTTGAACAAGACCCCGTGGTGTGGAGGGCTGGATGACTAGTAGACGGTGGAGGGGTGGTTGAACAGTAGCTGGTGGAGTAGCGCGCAGTGGAGGCTGGAAGAACAGGAGCCCGTGGAGGCTGGAGGAGGTCGACGATGGAGATGAACAGTATCCCGTGGAGTCCCGTTTTGCGGTATGCCCCACCCCTCCCGATGAACAGGACCCCCGTTTCGACCATAGCGCTCCAACACAAGTCTGTTTCGTCCGTTTTGTGGTACGCCACACCCCTCCCGATCAACAGGACCCCCGTTTCGACCGTAGGAGGTCCGTTTCCTCCGTTTTGCGATACGCCAGACCCCTCCCAATGAACATGATCCCGTTTCGAACGTGGCCGGTCGAACACAAGGCCGTTTCCTCCGTTCTGCGGTACGCCAGGCCTCGTTTCCATTACCTGTTCCGTCCAAGCCCTCTTGGTGAACACGACACATTCCGTTGCGTTTCCATGAACACGACGCATTCCGTTGCCTCCCCATGAACACGACGCATTCTGTTGCCTCCCCATGAACACGACGATAACGCTGTTTCTCCGTTCTGACCCAGCCATGTACACGAGCCCTGGCCATACGTATACGCGAGTAGGCGTTCGAGACCCCACCCGTATATACACATACGTGGCCGTATTTTCTTTCTTGCACCCTGTCCGCTGTACATACATGTAAATGCTACGTGCGCGCCTCTACTACGACACGTGCGCGCCTCTACTATGACACGTGCGCGCCTCTACATTGACCAGTATGTACGTACACGTTCGCGACCAGAATGACAACGCTACGTACGCTTCGACCAGGTGGGTCCCGACTGTTAGGAACTTCCTTGCCTGCGAAGATGTAGCTGGTCGGTCCCAGTAGTCAGGGGGCGAATCGTTTTTTTTTGCCCGGACGCACTTCCTTACGTGCGAAGATGTAGCTGGTGGGTCCCAGCAGTCAGGGGGAAACGTTTTTTCGCGAAATACAGTGGCCCGTCCGGTGGGTCCCAGATGTCAGGTGGAGGAATCATTATTTTCCACGTAATAAGGAGGCACTTCCTTGCTGGGGCTGTGGACCCAGCTGCCAGCCTCTCCACGTACAGTCCATGTCCGATGGAAGTCGTTCCTTGACCACGTTGACCAAGCCGCACCGAGAGCACCAGGGCGGTGGACGACGGCGAGGCCTAGGAAGGGGACGACATGGAGGCAGAGAAGACTCGAGAGTTGTTTCCCACGCGGAGGGGAGTACGACTGTACGAGGGTTTACTGGTTCGTCTGCCATCGCTGGAGAATAACAGCAGGTGTGGGTGAGTAGACGGATGGCTAGGCCAGCGATGGCAGTACGGTCGGGCGGTGAGGCCTGCGCGGAAGCACAGCCGGCCGCGAGGAGGAGGGAGCAGGCAGTCCCGCCGGCGCTTGTTTGAGCGGCTGGAGCAGGAAGAGCAGAGATTGAAGAAGCACGACGGCCATTGGATGGACATCCAACAGTCAGTGCTTGTGCGTCAAACCTTTTTTTAGGAAAGCCTCAAATCAGTGGAAAACAACATACAACCTATCTGCCATTATTTCTAATAATTTACAACCCATTTGCTAATTCTTAAGGTTTTTTTGAAGCCCATATTCTTTTTGTTAGCATTACAGCCCATATTGTGGCAACGGTTAAAAAATTATACGAAATTTTGCATATTTCGGTGTGGTCCAAACTGTTTCCAATCCCGAAATTTTGACTCACATTCAAATTGATTTTAAAAATAAATGTATATCAATAGAAAATCTCACAAATTCTCCACGCATAAAAATTAATGTAATTTAAAATCTTGAAATGAAAAAAAGATATTTGAAACTAATTGCCGGTTTGATGTGTTTTAAAAATGTACAACCCATTTCTCATTACTGATGGGCCATTTTCTCGGCCAGCCGAATGAAAGCTCTTCTCGTCTTGAAAGATTTGCAGCCCAACAGGCCTGACAAAGCGACTTACTTGGCAAATCATAAAAAACTGGGTTGTGGCCGTGGACCCAGCTGTCAGCCTCTCCACGTACAGTACTCTTCCGATGGAAGTCGTTCCTTGACCACATTGACCACACCGCACGGAGAGCACCACGGCGGTGGACGACGGTGAGGCCTAGGAAGGGGACGACGCGGCAGTGGAAGCCAGCGCGGAGAGGACTACGAGGGTTCACTGGTTCGGCTGCGGTGTGAGGCTGCCGTTGCCGCAGGGCCTGGCCAGCGGTGGGAATAGTAGGGGGCGGTGAGGCCTCTGCGGCAGCACAGACAACCATGGGAGGCAGGAGCATGCGGCACGACCGGCGCTGCTTTGGGCGGCTAGAGTAAGAAGACCAGAGGTTGAAGAAGCACTACGACCGTTGGATGGACATCGTATGGTAACTGGAGCTAGAATCGTTCATATTGACACTACAGGAAACAGGTAATTTGCCATCTGTGGATTACAGACGGCAAAGATCCAAATCCAGACGAAAAAGAATTTGCCGTCAGAAAGTAGACGACAAACTCAGACGGCAAAGATAAGTCGGCAAAGAATACTTTGCCGTCAGTCTTTTGTCGAAATGACAGCAAAGATGTCGGCAAAGAATACTTTGCCGTCAGTCTTTTGTCGAAATGACAGCAAAGATTTTGCCTTCAGTCAATATAGTTTTGCCATCTGCCGCAAAAATAACAGACGGCAAAAAATGTGTTCTTTGCCGTCAGTCAAAATGTGTGCTTTGCCGTCATCCAGACTATAGTACAGACAGTGAAGATTATTTTTCATTTTTTTTAGTTTTTCATTTTTTTTAAAAAGTGACGCCTGAGCAGAGCATCTCGCCGGACACACAAACAACAAACCAAAAAAGGTTTAGCTCACGGAGATTTTGGATTTGACATGTCCTTGCTATGTTGCATTCATCGTCGGTGGTTACAGAGAAGAAGTTACAGAAGTGTCCTCAAAATTTACACAAGGACCCCTAGAAACTAAAAATGAAAAGCAATCAAGTCCTCCATCACAGCAACAGGTTCTTCACCGCCGGCCGTCCTTCTCGCCAGGGACAATACCACAGGACACCACTGCCGCCGCCTCGCACAGCTCACAGCGCCGCTCGCCCGACCCTACTCGCCGCGCCACCGGACAACCACGCTCGCCCGCGCCGCTTGGCCGACCCTGGTAATCCGCACCACCGCCCGGCCGTGCTCGAGCTCGCTGGCTCCTGAAGAGAGAGGGGGGGCACTGTCGCGCGCCAGTGAAGCGTCGGGCGGCCGATGCGCGCCATGCTCGAGGAAAGAGGCCACGGCGCGCCCAAGGGATGAGGCCGCCGCGCGCCTGCGCCACCCGCGGGTCTTCCATGCTCATCGCCCGCGCGTCCGCCATGCTCGCTGCCCGCATGGCCGGGGGTAGGCGGGGCGACGGGGGACGGGGCCGGAGCCGAAGTAGGAAGGGGCGATGGGGAACGGAGCCGTGGCCAGCGGCCGGTGGGGGCGACGGGTTACTCACGCTGAGGTCGGCCGAGGCGACGGGTGCCAGGGCCGGGGGCCAGCGGGGGTGATGGGGTCGAGGACATTGAGCAAGGCCGTGGCCGGCGAGGCAGAGGCCGGGAGGAGAGGTGGCCGCGGGTGCTGGTGTCCTCCAGATCGAGAGAGAGAGATGTACGAGAGGGATGAGTGGTGGGGGCATGGGGATGTCAGGTGGATAAGGTTGAGAGAGGGCGTGGGACGTGGGGCTGGTGGGTTTTGCCTCATGGGGATGTGTAGAGGAGATTTAGCCATGTCAGCGATCCGCGTGATCGATCCATGGACTTGTGTTTTCTCTTTGTCGTCTGTGGTTCTATTTACAGACGGCAAAGTAAGCACTTTGCCGTATGTTAATAAAATCATAGATGGCAAAGTTCTTTGCCGTCTGTGTTTTATATTACAGACGGCAAAGTCAGTTCTTTGCCATCTAAAATAAAAAAGGCATACGGCAAAGCTCTTTACCATCTGTATTTATTTTTACAGACGGTAAAGTCTACTCTTTGTCATCTGTAATATAAAAGACAGACGACAAAGTCTATTTCGCCGTTACTTTTCTTTGCCGTCTACTGATGACGGCAAACCCTTTCTTTGTCGTCTGTCCCGACGAAATGCTGACGGCAAAGGAAGTACTGACGGCAAATCTCATGTTTCCCGTAGTGTGACTAAGTTGACAAAGCCCTTCGTCCCCGTCAACTTAGTAGGCCCACAAGTCAGCCTCCCAGCAAGGTGTGTCCCAGCTAGCCGGGGGAATATTCATTTTTTTGTGCGTAATAAGGAGGCACTTCCGGTGGGTCCGAGCTGACAGCGGGGGAACGTTTTTTTCGCGAAATACGGTGGCCCGTCCGGTGGGTCCCAGCAGTCAGGGGGAAATGATTTTTTTTGCAAAATAATGGTGGCCCGTCCGGTCGGTCCCCGCTGTCAGGTGGAGGAATAATTATTTTCCGCGTAATAAGGAGGCCCTTCCTTGCGGCTGCCGTGGACCCAGATGTCAGCCTCTCCATGTACAGTACTCTTCCAATGGAAGTCGGTCGTTGACCACGTTGACCATGCCGCGCCGAGAGCACCAGGGCGGTGGACGACGACGAGGACTAGGAAGGGGATGACTCAGAGCCGGGGAAGACGCATCAGTGGATGCCCACGCGAAGAGGAGTACGAGGATTCACTGGTTCGGCTGCGGTGTGAGGCTGCTGTCGCCGGAGAATAACAGGGGGTGTGGGTGAATAGAGGGATGGCCTGACCAGCGGTGTAGGGGGCGGTGAGTCCTCCGCGGCATCACAGCCGGCCACGGGAGGCAGGAGCACGCGGCCCGACTGGCGCTGGTTTGAGCGGCTGGAGCAAGAAGACCAGAGGTTGAAGAAGCACTACGGCCGTTGGATGAACATCGTACGGTAACAGGAGCTAGAATCGTTCATATTGACTAAGTTGACAAAGCCCTCCGTCCCCGTCAACTTGGTAGGCCCACAAGTCAGCCTCCCACTATGCTGGGTTCGAGCTGGCAGGGGGAATATTCATTTTTTGTGCGTAATAAGGAGGCACTTCCTTGCGTGCGAAGATAGCTGGTGGGTCCGACACGTCAGGGATTCTAGCTCAAGATCAGGAAAGAGCTTCGTGTCAGCGGGGGGCACTTTATTTCGCGAAATACAGAGGCCCTTCCGGTGGGTCCTAGATGTCAGGTGGAGGAATCATTATTTTGCACGTAATAAGGAGGCATTTCCTTGTGTATGGCCGTGGACCCAGCTGTCAGCCTCTCCATGCACAGTCTACTTCCGATGGTGTCGTTCATTGACCACGTTGACCACGCCGTGTCGAGCGCATCCAAGGTGGTGGACGAGGCGAGGCCCCGGACAGCAACGAGCCGGAGATGGGAAGACGCGGGAGTAGAGTTGCAGACAGAGAGGTGTACTGTGAAGCTCGGATATTTAGGCTACAGTAATTCCACGCTAATGATGCCATGTAACCTCGGTTACTGTTGTTAATCTCGCGATGGTTCAAAAATGATTCAAATTCAAATTTAAAATCAAGTCAAACAAC
The DNA here is from genome assembly GCF_018294505.1 of Triticum aestivum. Classification (NCBI taxonomy): domain Eukaryota; kingdom Viridiplantae; phylum Streptophyta; class Magnoliopsida; order Poales; family Poaceae; genus Triticum; species Triticum aestivum. The sequence continues at coordinate 555,360,120 of NC_057806.1, forward strand.
TAAACTTTTCAAAGGTCAAAACTAAAATGTTCTTAATGTGACAAATAAATCATGGATATTATTGGTGGAGAAACAACATCTTTATAAGATATTTAAATACACTAAAGTGATTAAAACAACATCAAAACAATTAGTTATACTCCTAATATATTTTACCAAATACTAAACTATTTTTATTCTGAGGTAAAACTTCTTAGAACAGTGGATTATTTTGACACACTATTTTTGGGGCTATTTTCATATTTTACTAAACGAAAAATAAAGTGCAACTAAAATAAAACAGTAAAGAAATAAAATAATAAAAATAGAAAACAAAACAATACAAAAAAGGGGAAAGTGAGGGAACCCCTCCCTGCTGGACCGTGGCCCAGCTGGCCACTAGGCCGCTTGGCCGGCCCAACCGGCCACCCACTCCCCCATTAACCCCACGGTCCACCCGATCGAAACCCTAGCCGCACCCCACATTCCCCCCACGATCCCCCCGATCTCTTTCCCCTTC
>NC_057806.1:555360841-555369072 GCF_018294505.1 Triticum aestivum
GCGTGGATCTGGATCGGGGGCGCTCGCCCCCGAAAATGGTGCCCCGACCCCATCGCCTCGTCGCCTCGCGGACGCTGCCTGGAGCTCGCGCCGCCGCCGTGGGACCCCGCCCGGAGCTCCCCCACCGGACTGCCTCCTCCCCGCCGGCCTGCATCCCCTCCGCCGCTCGTCACCGTCCTCCTCCTCGACCCCCGCTGCCCCGTCCCTACGAATCCCGGTGAGGCCACGACCTCCGCGCCCCTCCTCTCCTTCCCCTGTCCCCACATCGCGCCCGACCTCCCCGCGCCGCTCCCTCCTCGCCCCGCGCGTGGCCTCGTGCGCGCCCGTCCGTCGCCTCTCCGGCGCTACTGCGCCCGCACATGGCCGCGCCCAGGCGCCCGTCTCCCGCGCGCCACGCTCGCCCACGACCTGCTGCTGCTACTACACAGCACCGCCGCGCGCGTGGTCGCACCTCGCGACCGTCACCGCGCCCATCTCCATCATCGCCCGTGCACACGGGCCTCCCCCTGCCTGCCCGTGCGTCGCGCCGGCGATGCCGCCTCTGCCCGTACACGCCTCACCTCGCTCGATGTCGCGACGCGCACGCGTCCTCCTCAACTGCTGACCGCGCCCGACCACCCTCACCTCACCCCCGGCAGCCCCTGCTCGTCGCGCCTACGCGTCCCGCACGCTCACGCGAGGCCGCACCCGCTCGCACCTCGCCCCCGCGTCGTCTGCCACCCCGCAAGCGCTCGCCGGCTTCCCCGTCGCCGGCGACCTCGCCGCGCCCCAGGGGCCTTCTCCCTGCCGCGCCTGGATGTGGCCTCGGGCATGAACGCTCGCACTCGCGAGCCCCTGTGCCCGGTACCCGCACGCCCGCACCCGGTTTGGCCCTTGGGCCACTGCCCAGTGGCCCCCCATGCCCCTGTTAAAAAGAAAAAGAATAAAAAAAGAAAAGAATTAAAAAAATAATAATTAGTTAATTAATTAACTAAATTAATTAAGTTAATTAATCCTACTTAATTAATCTAATTAACCTGTTAGTCTAACTAAACAGTAATTAGTTTAGCCTAAACCCTAGTTACCTAAACAGAGTATGACAGGTGGGTCCCACGGGACCCACATGTCAGGTTGAGCAAGTCAACCCTGCTGACTGCTAACGTCAGCATGACATCATGCTGACATCATAGATCCATTTTTTCGAATTAATTAATTAATTAATTAAATCCCAGAAATTAATAAAACTTTAGTAAATCATATCTTTTAATCCGTAACTCGGATTAAAATAATTTCAACATGAAAGTTGCTCAGAACGACGAGACGATTCCGGATACGCAACCCGTTCGTCCGCCACACCCTCCTAACCTATCGAACTCGCAACTTTCCCCCTTCGGCTCCTCTGCCCGAAAACACGGAACCCCGGGAATACTTTCCCGGATGTTTTCCCCCCTTCACCGGTATCACCTACTACCGCGTTAGGGCACACCGAACACCGCGTATTGCCTTGTTATATTTTGTGATGCTTTGTTTGCTCTGTATTCATTATTTCTTCCCCCTCTTCTCTCCGGTAGACTACGAGACCGACGCTGCTGCTGACCAGTTCGACTACGGAGTTGACGACCCCTCTCTCTTGCCAGAGCAACCAGGCAAGCCCCCCCCCCCTTGATCACCAGATATCGCCTATTCTCCTCTATACTGCTTGCATTAGAGTAGTGTAGCATGTTACTGCTTTCCGTTAATCCTATTCTGATGCATAGCCTGTCATTGTTGCTACAGTCATTGATACCTTACCCGCAATCCTAAATGCTTAGTATAGGATGCTAGTGTTCCATTAGTGACCCTACACTCTTGTCCGTCTGCCATGCTATACTACTGGGCCGTGATCACTTCGGGAGGTGATCACGGGCACATACTATATACTTTACACAGTTACATTACCTGTGATACTGTTCGGAGATGGGGGCTGAAGGGGCAGGTGGCTCCATCCCGGTAGAGGTGGGCCTGGGTTCCCGACGGCCCCCGACTGTTACTTTGTGGCGGAGCGACAGGGCAGGTTGAGACCACCTAGGAGACAGGTGGGCCTGGCCCTGCTCGGCGTTCGCGGATACTTAACACGCTTAACGAGATCTTGGTATTTGATCTGAGTTGGCTACGAGCTTATACGCACTAACCATCTACGCGGGAGTAGTTATGGGTATCCCGGCGTCGTGGTATCAGCCGAAGCACTTCACACGTCAGCGACGGAGCGGCGCGCGCCGGATTGGAACATAAGCCTGCTCTTGTATTAAGGGGGCTAGTTCTGCTTCCGGCCGCCCACGCAACGTGCAGGTGTGCTATGGGCAATGGGCCCAGACCCCTGTGCGCTTAGGTTTAGACCGGCGTGCTGGCCTCTCTGTTTTGTCTAGGTGGGGCTGCGACGTGTTGATCTTCCGCGGCCGGGCATGACCCAGGAAAGTGTGTCCGGCCAAATGGGATCAAGCGTGTTGGGGAATGTGGTGCACCCCTGCAGGGAAGTTAATCTATTCGAATAGCCGTGATCTTCGGTAACAGGACGACTTGGAGTTGTACCTTGACCTTATGACAACTAGAACCGGATACTTAATAAAACACACCCTTCCAAGTGCCAGATACAACCGGTGGTCGCTCTACCTCAGGGATATGAGGAGGGGATCGCCGGGTAGGATTTTGCTATGACATGCTATTTGGAGATGCTACTTGGAGATGCTACTTGGAGGACTTCAATCTACTCTCTTCTACTTGATGCAAGACGGTGGCTGCGAGAAGCGTAGTCTTCGACAGGATTAGTTATCCCCCTCTTATTCTGGCATTCTGCAGTTCAGTCCACTAATATGGCCTCCTTACACATATACCCATGCATATGTAGTGTAGTTCCTTGCTTGCGAGTACTTTGGATGAGTACTCACGGTTGCTTTCTCCCCCCTTTTTCCCCTTTCCTTTCTTTCTGGTTGTCGCAACCAGATGCTGGAGTCCAGGAGCCAGACGCCAGCGTCGACGACGACCCCTACTACACTGGAGGTGACTACTACTACGTGCTGCCCGCTGATGATGACCTGGAGTAGTTTAGGAGGATCCCAGGCAGGAGGCCTGCGCCGCTTTCGATCTGTATCCCAGTTTGTGCTAGCCTTCTTAAGGCAAACTTGTTTAACTTATGTCTGTACTCAGATATTGTTGCTTCCGCTGACTCGTCTATGATCGAGCACTTGTATTCGAGCCCTCGAGGCCCCTGGCTTGTATTATGATGCTTGTATGACTTATTTATGTTTTAGAGTTGCGTTGTGATATCTTCCCGTGAGTCCCTGATCTTGATCGTACACGTTTGCGTGCATGATTAGTGTACGATTGAATCGGGGGCGTCACAAGTTGGTATCAGAGCCGACTGCCTGTAGGAATCCCCCTTCCACACTCCTTGGCCGAAGTCGAGTCTAGACATTGCAAAAACTTTTACTAACTTGGCTGTGTGCCTTACAGGCCCACGTCGCCATTGGGTGGTATTAGGATCTTTTACTCCTCGACCTTTACTCTGGGATTCTGAACTCTCTTCTATTCGGGATAAACGATTTTTACTAAATTCTAACTTTTAGGTTCTCAAAAATACTTTCTACCGGAGGGGTCCTTTAGTCTGGATGATCACCGGCTACATCAAAAGATTCCGAAGATACTCTCTGATGTTCTCTCGAGACTTGTGCCCATCACTTTGGCTATTCCTGACCACCGATAAATCCGTATGGATAACTACTTACACTTGCCATTCTTACGATCATCCCCCATTGATCTTGTTATTACAAGATACCCCGAAATTCTCTCTAATGTTCCGAGAATCCTTTTGTGCCTACTGCCTTGCAGTTCATTGTCGCCTGAATACCACTACGGATAATTTCTCGCACTTACCAAGTATCCACTCATCCCCAGTTGATGCATGTATGTCACGAATCCTCGAAATACCATTGGATCTTCCAAAAATCCTGAGCATCCTATTGCTCTTGAAATTCTTGATTACTTGCATTATGGTTAATCCCATAAGTCTAGTAATCTTGTTGACATCCATTGTCATTATCATTTGAGTCCGTTGATTCGATTTGTTGCGAATGCTCGCAATCCTCAAACAGATCCTAGAATTCCTCCTTCCGGCTCAGACGTCATTTTTGAACATGAGCTGGTTCTCGACCAATCAATTGCCGTCGATTGTGCCCCTAAGTCTATTGAACTTATCCATCCTTGATCAGAGCGTCTGCTTCTGATCCTTCGCTTTGTAAATCATAATTCCTTAGCAATTGAGCTCTAAGTTATTCAGTTGTTTCTACAATCCAATGTCTTTGCCTTGCTTCTTCCTCTGGTTGTGTGCCGATACTCACCCCAGATCCTTTAATGGATTTTATCCGACATCGCCCTTCATATTCAATAACTTTGTGAGCCTTCCCTCGGATACATAATGCCTTTGGTAAATTGTATCCTCTACTTTCTCAACCTTGCTCTGCTTTCGAGCTTGAGTTATTTACTTCTGAACTTTGTAGTATATGTTCCTAAGATACCCGATGGGTTGGACCAAGGCCTTCCCTAGACTATGCAAACCCGAGAGTTTTCACGAGTTATATTCTTCGGGTGATTACCAGATAAAATTTCAACACTACGACTTCGTTGAAAATGAGAAGTGAATGAAAAGGTATGCATTGGAGAAGTGGGAGTCGACCTTGAACCTTGCGTTCATGCCCATGGACTTGATGTAGATCTTATCATTAAAGCTTCTCTTAAATTAATTATTCCTTTGGTATAAGTTCATCTTATATCTGGGATCTGGCCTTTTGCAATCGTGGTTCCGACCATGTTCTCCTTTAAATTACATTTCTCGTGCAGGTTTAAGCACTTGTCTTCTGTAGAGCAATACCCCAGTCCAACCTCTACTTTGATCTATCGTCGAGTATTATCCCCCTGGTATCTCAAGATTATCACGGAACTGCATAACTTCTTACGAGTTCTTCATCAAGTGCTACATTCTCATTGATTCCAATTTTTCGCGGGCTCTGAGTTATTAAACCCTCAAGGACACCGATAACTGAATCGAGTCCACACCACGACTAAACAGCTCTTAGTATTCTTCTTTGCTTACGAGTTTGTACTCGATCTGTCATTCCTAGCCTGCTCGGCTCTAGCAGTATCGTGCTGATCTTAACTGTGCTACCTGGTCCTTCTTCTCGGAGCACAAATTTCGACGGTGAGCTAATCTTACAATCGATCTTCCTTGTCATACCATTCGCCTTGAACAACAATCCTGATTTCAAGTTTGTGTCCTACCCATGGTTCCAATAACCTTCCGCTACCTCATTCCTTTGACTTAATGTCGTCGCTGATTGATTACGTCTTCATGGAATCTCTCGACAAATGTGTCGTGATCATCATGACCGTTCTGAGCTCTTCCAGGATATCAATTGAGTTCATGATGAGAAATACCATCCTTGCCCTTGATGATTTGTGTTATCATTGACCACTTTATTGCCTTCCCACCAACACAAGCTTGTTCGCGTTTGGTGTTATACCTTGAGTTCCTTGTTATCCAGTAAATGTTCTTCTTTACCTTGGAACATTAACATCTCTTATGTCCTCAATGTTGTGAGAATTTCACCACCTCTGGAGAATTCTTGATACAAGTGATACTTATCACCATCACCATTCTTTTCCTGGTCACCGTGTTACTTCTAAACACCGACAAATAGACTGTGATGTGTAATCCCAAAACTTCTAGCAACCCTATTGCTTTGAAGTTAATGGTCGGTCGTTCATTCTTAGACTGTTGATTATTGAATCACCATTCTGACATTGGTCGGGCAACCCAACCCATATTTCGGGTGCACCTTTCAACCAATGTTTAATTGTGTATGTTTTCCTCGAGCTTACTTCCTTATATCATTTGATCTGACAAATGTTATCTCCTTGTTCACTTAATTGTGGAAATCCATCTTTTGGAAATCTCGAAGAATTGTCGTTGAGTTCATCATCCACCTCCTTGTCCTCTCCTTGGGATAATGATGAACTCTTGTTAACGGAAATCACTTCATGGTTCATTTCCCGAGAATCTTACAGTGTTATCCCATCAATTTGTGTTGCACCTTTCTTCTCAGGCATCCTGAGCCCGAGGTATCCTGACACCAATCATACCTGAACCTTGGTCAGATGTGATGGTTTGAACATATTCATTGGTCTTTAACCCGATAAGGTGATGTCATCCTAACACACCTGCCCGGAGGGCCTATTGTTATAGTTCTTCCTTTTAGCAGTGTTAGTCATTCTTCCGTGAGGAAATTGGAAGACTTATTCTATAAGTTGTTCCTGATGGATCCTTTGTGTTTCCAAAGTCTGATCTTCACCTAATGACCATGTCAATGCTATCTCGAAGCATGCCTGTGGTACCTCGATTTTCAATAAGAACATTTGAAGCCCAATGCTAAATGTTTCTTGCTCAATTATCCAAGCACCGTTGTATGGGTAATGTCATGAAATTTCTCTCCCCTACCTAAGGAGTTTTCTACATAATATCCTGTCCTGGATATCATGCTCTGCTTGTCCTTGGGAAGGATATACCCCTGATATACGTGTTTAAGCACATTTTCCTTCCCGTTGTTTTGTTCAAACTTTCTTGTAAACTACTTAATCGAGCAGTGGTAATCCCCTGCTTAGGTAAACACCTCGGTGTACCTTCCTGTCTGGTGTGACCCTGTTACTTTTGTTGATGACATTCCGGTAACCACCGATGGATGAGAACTTTGCCTACTGGTCCGCCTCGTTCAACGAGCAGGAAAATGGTTCTCTTCGTCCCTCGCCCTTGGTACCAACGTTGTTGCCGACATAACTAACATGGTACTCTCTGACATGCCTTACTATCATGACCGTGCAAGATGTCACTGCTCCTATAAAAAAAACCCATATGGTGGGCCCATAACCCACAGTTCCACAGGATCGAAACCTGACTCTCCTATACACCCCCTATTTTAAGGTTGTTCCTCGCACTTGGCCTCGTATGTGATTCACGAGCCACCTTCTGAGAGATCATCAATTCTGGTATCGGACACAATACTTATACCTATTGCTTTGAACCCCTTCCACGCCCTATTTCAGGCATCGAACGATTGCCTGCCCGCTCGAAACTTCACATGATACCTCCTTACTTTTCTCTTGATATTTTCTTAAGTTTAAATTCGAGAGTTAGTTCCGCCATCTTCCTCGATGTTATCGACCAGATAGTCGACCTTGCAGAGGTCCGTTTCTCCCGGAATGCCCACCCCTTATTCTTTTTCGTAAGTACGATAACGATCCCGAAGAAAGGATGGCCACTTCATCATGATTACGTAAAGCAGAAAAATGAATACATCAACGAAAAGGATCAACCTCTTCGAAAGGGCAGCCAAGACCGAGAAGACTCGTTAGGTTTTTCGCTACCAACACCTTTCCCCCCCTTACTCCACCGCTAAATCTCGGGACGAGATTTCTTGTAGTGGAGGAGAATTGTGACGCCCGGATATTTAGGCTACAGTAATTCCACGCTAATGATGCCATGTAACCTCGGTTACTGTTGTTAATCTCGCGATGGTTCAAAAATGATTCAAATTCAAACTTAAAATCAAGTCAAACAACTAAAGTTTTCAAAGGTCAAAACTAAAATGTTCTTAATGTGACAAATAAATCATGGATATTATTGGTGGAGAAACAACATCTTTATAAGATATTTAAATACACTAAAGTGATTAAAACAACATCAAAACAATTAGTTATACTCCTAATATATTTTACCAAATACTAAACTATTTTTATTCTGAGGTAAAACTTCTTAGAACAGTGGATTATTTTGACACACTATTTTTGGGGCTATTTTCATATTTTACTAAACCAAAAATAAAGTGCAACTAAAATAAAACAGTAAAGAAATAAAATAATAAAAATAGAAAACAAAACAATACAAAAAAGGGGAAAGTGAGGGAACCCCTCCCTGCTGGACCGTGGCCCAGCTGGCCACTAGGCCGCCTGGCCGGCCCAACCGGCCACCCACTCCCCCATTAACCCCACGGTCCACCCGATCGAAACCCTAGCCGCACCCCACATTCCCCCCCACGATCCCCCCGATCTCTTTCCCCTTCCCCCGCGTGGATCTGGATCGGGGGCGCTCGCCCCCGAAAATGGTGCCCCGACCCCATCGCCTCGTCGCCTCGTGGACGCTGCCTGGAGCTCGCGCCGCCGCCGTGGGA
>NC_057806.1:555369602-555399231 GCF_018294505.1 Triticum aestivum
CCCCGCCCGGAGCTCCCCCACTGGATTGCCTCCTCCCCGCTGGCCTGCATCCCCTCCGCCGCTCGTCACCGTCCTCCTCCTCGACCCCCGCTGCCCCGTCCCTACGAATCCCGGTGAGGCCACGGCCTCCGCGCCCCTCCTCTCCTTCCCCTGTCCCCACATCGCGCCCGACCTCCCCGCGCCGCTCCCTCCTCGCCCCGCGCGTGGCCTCATGCGCGCCCGTCCGTCGCCTCTCCGGTGCTACTACGCCCGCACATGGCCGCGCCCAGGCGCCCATCTCCCGCGCGCCACGCTCGCCCACGACCTGCTGCTGCTACTACACAGCACCGCCACGCGCGCGGTCACACCTCGCGACCGTCACCGCGCCCATCTCCATCATCGCCCGCGCACACGGGCCTCCCCCTGCCTGCCCGTGCGTCGCGCCGACGATGCCGCCTCTGCCCGTACACGCCTCACCTCGCTCGATGTCGCGACGCGCACGCGTCCTCCGCAACTGCTGACCGCGCCCGACCACCCTCACCTCACCCCCGGCAGCCCCTGCTCGTCGCGCCTACGCGTCCCGCACGCTCGCGCGAGGCCGCACCCGCTCGCACCTCGCCCCCGCGTCGTCTGCCACCCCGCAAGCGCTCGCCGGCTTCCCCGTCGCCGGCGACCTCGCCGCGCCCCAGGGGCCTTCTCCCTGCCGCGCCTGGATGTGGCCTCGGGCATGAACGCTCGCACCCGCGAGCCCCTGTGCCCGGTACCCGCACGCCCGCACCCGGTTTGGCCCTTGGGCCACTGCCCAGTGGCCCCCCATGCCCCTGTTAAAAAGAAAAAGAATAAAAAAAAGAAAAGAATTAAAAAAATAATAATTAATTAATTAACTAACTAAATTAATTAAGTTAATTAATCCTACTTAATTAATCTAATTAACCTATTAGTCTAACTAAACAGTAATTAGTTTAGCCTAAACCCTAGTTACCTAAACAGAGTATGACAGGTGGGTCCCACGGGACCCACATGTCAGGTTGACCAAGTCAACCCTGCTGACTGCTGACGTCAGCATGACATCATGCTGACGTCATAGATCCATTTTTTCGAATTAATTAATTAATTAATTAAATCCCAGAAATTAATAAAACTTTAGTAAATCATATTTTTAATCCGTAACTCGGATTAAAATAATTTCAACATGAAAGTTGCTCAGAACGACGAGACGATTCCGGATACGGAACCCGTTCGTCCGCCACACCCCCCTAACCTATCGAACTCGCAACTTTCCCCCTTCGGCTCCTCTGCCCGAAAACACGGAACCCCGGGAATACTTTCCCGGATGTTTTCCCCCCTTCACCGGTATCACCTACTACCGCGTTAGGGCACACCGAACACCGCGTATTGCCTTGTTATATTTTGTGATGCTTTGTTTGCTCTGTATTCATTATTTCTTCCCCCTCTTCTCTCCGGTAGACTACGAGACCGACGCTGCTGCTGACCAGTTCGACTACGGAGTTGACGACCCCTCTCTCTTGCCAGAGCAACCAGGCAAGCCCCCCCCTTGATCACCAGATATCGCCTATTCTCCTCTATACTGCTTGCATTAGAGTAGTGTAGCATGTTACTGCTTTCCGTTAATCCTATTCTGATGCATAGCCTGTCATTGTTGCTACAGTCATTGATACCTTACCCGCAATCCTAAATGCTTAGTATAGGATGCTAGTGTTCCATTAGTGACCCTACACTCTTGTCCGTCTGCCATGCTATACTACTGGGTCGTGATCACTTCGGGAGGTGATCACGGGCACATACTATATACTTTACACAGTTACATTACCTGTGATACTGTTCGGAGATGGGGGCTGAAGGGGCAGGTGGCTCCATCCCGGTAGAGGTGGGCCTGGGTTCCCGACGGCCCCCGACTGTTACTTTGTGGCGGAGCGACAGGGCAGGTTGAGACCACCTAGGAGACAGGTGGGCCTGGCCCTGTTCGGCGTTCGCGGATACTTAACACGCTTAACGAGATCTTGGTATTTGATCTGAGTTGGCTATGAGCTTATACGCACTAACCATCTACGCGGGAGTAGTTATGGGTATCCCGGCGTCGTGGTATCAGCCAAAGCACTTCAGACGTCAGCGACGGAGCGGCGCGCGCCGGATTGGAACGTAAGCCTGCTCTTGTATTAAGGGGGCTAGTTCTGCTTCCGGCCGCCCACGCAACGTGCAGGTGTGCTATGGGCGATGGGCCCAGACCCCTGTGCGCTTAGGTTTAGACCGGCGTGCTGGCCTCTCTGTTTTGTCTAGGTGGGGCTGCGACGTGTTGATCTTCCGCGGCCGGGCATGACCCAGGAAAGTGTGTCCGGCCAAATGGGATCAAGCGTGTTGGGGAATGTGGTGCACCCCTGCAGGGAAGTTAATCTATTCGAATAGCCGTGATCTTCGGTAACAGGACGACTTGGAGTTGTACCTTGACCTTATGACAACTAGAACCGGATACTTAATAAAACACACCCTTCCAAGTGCCAGATACAACCGGTGGTCGCTCTACCTCAGGGATATGAGGAGGGGATCGCCGGGTAGGATTATGCTATGAGATGCTATTTGGAGATGCTACTTGGAGATGCTACTTGGAGGACTTCAATCTACTCTCTTCTACTTGATGCAAGACGGTGGCTGCGAGAAGCGTAGTCTTCGACAGGATTAGTTATCCCCCTCTTATTCTGGCATTCTGCATTTCAGTCCACTGATATGGCCTCCTTACACATATACCCATGCATATGTAGTGTAGTTCCTTGCTTGCGAGTACGTTGGATGAGTACTCACGGTTGCTTTCTCCCCCCTTTTTCCCCTTTCCTTTCTTTCTGGTTGTCGCAACCAGTGCTGGAGTCCAGGAGCCAGATGCCACCGTCGACGACGACCCCTACTACACTGGAGGTGACTACTACTATGTGCTGCCCGCTGATGACGACCTGGAGTAGTTTAGGAGGATCCCAGGCAGGAGGCATGCGCCTCTTTCGATCTGTATCCCAGTTTGTGCTAGCCTTCTTAAGGCAAACTTGTTTAACTTATGTCTGTACTCAGATATTGTTGCTTCCGCTGACTCGTCTATGATCGAGCACTTGTATTCGAGCCCTCGAGGCCCCTGGCTTGTATTATGATGCTTGTATGACTTATTTATGTTTTAGAGTTGTGTTGTGATATCTTCCCGTGAGTCCCTGATCTTGATCGTACACGTTTGCGTGCATGATTAGTGTACGATTGAATCAGGAGCGTCACATGTACGAGGGTTAACTGGTTCTAGTGCGGTGTGGTTCGACAGTCGGTGCAGAAGAACAGGAGGTGTGGAGGGATGGAGGGATGACATGGCCAATGGTGGAGTAGCGCTTCATAGCGAAGCGTGCTAAGTAGAGCTGCTAGCAGCAAGAGGCGGGAGGTGGTCCCAGCGGCGCTGGAGGAAGAAGATGAGAGATTGAAGATGGATGCCGGTCGTTGGATGCAAATCCAACGGCTAACATGTCAGAATCATTTGTTGACTAAATTGACAACGACTTGCATTGGCTTCGACCTATTGGCCCATATTTCAGCCTAAAAATGTGCCATATATTCAATCCATTTTTTTAGAATTTACAGTCTTTTTTTGCGCGGTAGAATTTACAGTCAATTTGATCTTTTTTTTGAATTACAGCCATTAGCTGGGCTGGGTGACCAAATAATGTAGCGTCCATGCGGCCTGTTTATTTTATTTCCTAAAAAATTACAGGCCATTTGCACTTTCTCGTAATACACGATTTTGCTGGGCTGATTCTAATTATAATGTTGGGTTGGGCCAGCAATGTTATCAAAAAATAAAAAGGGGCTGAGCATTTTGTTATAAATATATTTAAATAATAAGTGATATTATTACATCGATGACATGTTTGTGATTTATGGCATGCCAACCACTTTAATAGACACATCGTATAATTATATCATGTTATCCTGTTTACATAGTTATCATATTTTGAAGTATGTCATTCTATCTTGTTTAGTTAGTCATCATACATGTGAAATTGTGTCATGCTATCCTGTTTAATTAGCCATCATATATGTGAAATTATGTCTTGCTATTCTGTTTGCTTAGACAACATAAATGTGAATTATTTCATGCCCTGTTTTCTTCCCTACTATCCATTGCACCTGTCTATCTTACAATGTCTGTACATTTAATTACTTTTCTTGTTTATCAGCCATTTCAATTGGAGGGAGTGATGACAGTATTTGTGGGAGTAAAAACACGGTCTTCAAAAAAGATTGTGCTACCTGTCGATGCAGATAGAACCACGGTTGTACTTGCCCAAGAACCAGCCCCACCACACATAACCCACACTCATGCAGATTGTACCCCTACCCAGTTGGACAGAGAACCAGTTACACCCCTTCTAACCCCAACCCCAGCAGATAGACACCCAGTTCCTGTTGACACATCATCGTCTCCATCACAGAGCACCCAAACACGAGAAGTTAGTAAGGCAACTGCAGTGCCCAAATCACGAGGACCACCACTCCGAACCCGAAGTCAACGCTTAAAGCAAAAGAAGAATTGTTCTCAGGTCAGGTTCCGTAGCTATGGTTCATACTACTTTGCTCTTGCATCACTGTATTTACTGATACCAACTAATTTCAAATTTGAAGGATGCAATTGAAACTCCAATGACGCAACAGGTATGTTTTAAACCTGTTTCTTCAACGTGTTTGGCTGTTTGCTGTTATAACTTGCTCTATGTTGATTTCAGTTTCAATTGAATAAACAGTTATGTTCTCATGCCATGCATATTACAAGTGTTGTTATTGCTGTGTAGTTTCTCACACTTATATTCTGTCTATGCTGCTTTGTCTTAAATAGATATGATTCGAACTGTATCTATCTTGATTTGGTAACATAAACTAGAATGATATAGACCATACAGTGACCATACTACATAGATATATGTTTGTTTCATGCTGTCATTCTGTCCACCTTACTACTGAACTGGTTTACCAAAATGAGTTTCATATACTATATTGTAAACCTGAGATGTGTTTGTTTGTTTCTCTTTTAGAACACGGATAAAATATTGGAGAAGAGTACCCTGTTATGCAATGGTAAAGAAAGTAATGCAGATAAGGTTCAAGATAGTGAGACATCCCTATTGGTCTTCAAGAAAGCTGATAAAAACTATATTGAAGACACTGAGACAACCCCAAAGTCATGTCTTGATGTAGTGTTTGAGTTACTGGCTACCACTGCTGGTACCAGCTCTTCGAACTTATTGCATGAATCAGTTCGGCTTCTTGAGTCTCAACTTGAAGTTGAAAGACATCGATCAGATGTTATGCGACAGGAAGCCGAAGGACTGAGGAAGTCCCGGCAGAATTCAGATGCATACTTTCTGGTGCAACAACAAGCGCTGGAGGACTTAAGCGCCAAACAAGAGAAAGCTAATAAGCTTGCTAAGCATCTTGCCAGCATTATGGGTACCCAGGATATTGTTTCTTGAGCTCTTCTGAAGTGGTTTCAGTTCTGGACTTGTTTTTCTACGACGTTTATATGCCGATGTGTTCTCTATATTTGCACTGGTGACGAACTTTGATGCCCAGTGGATGTAATATGTGTAATAGCCGTGATAGCCTAGTGTAAGTTGCTTGCTTATTTATTTCCTTGTTGTCTTGTTTATTTGTTTGCTTGTAGTTAGTGCAGTTCTTTTTCTGCGGTTTGCTAGTGGCTGCAATAACCTATTTTTTAAAACTAGGCCACAATAACCATGGGCTAATATTTACTGTAGTGACACTGGGCCTCCTACGGGCCGTAGAAACAGTGGACCTTCTACGGGCCGTATAAATAGTGGGCCTTCTATGGGCCATAGAAACAGTGGGCCTTCTACGGGCCATAGAAACAATGGGCCTTCTATGGGTCGTATCATCAATGGGCCTTATACGGGCCGTATGATCGATTGGCCAAACATGTGCCAAACAAACCGCATTCTGGCCGTAAACGGGCTAGAGTTGGAATCGTCCGTTCATGGGCCGACCATAACGGGCCATCGTTAATAGGTCGTATTTGATGACGCTATGAAAACGGCCCAACGTATTAACGGACCACAAACGGGCCGACTGTAACCACGAACTGAATTTGGCCCACAAGCAGAAAATGACAGTAACGGGCCATAAGTAAACGAATGCTGGAAATGAGCCCAAGAATAAATGGGCTCTGAGAAGGTTGAAAGATAACATGGGCTGGAGACGGCCCAACGGAATAACGAACCGTTAATGGGTATAAAGTGATAAACTGTTCATTACGGACCAGTTTCACCACGGGCCGTTAATGGGTGTAAAGTGATACACTGTTTATTACGGGTCAGTTTCACCACGGGCCGTTAATAAGCCAAGAGTTACATAGGGCCTCATATGGGCCGAAAGACGTCATGGGCCATCAGTGGCGGACCCACCATTGGGGCGAGTTGGGGCGGCCGCCCCAGGTCACCGGCGGCGGAAAAATCGGCAGCCCCTACATATCCTTCCTCACTGTTTCCTCCGGCGTGCGTCAGACAGGAACAGACAGCTAGCAACAGCGATTCATGGTGGCGGCGGCGCTGTTATGCGTGACTGACTCAAAGCGGTACGAGCGTACAAGAGGGAAATAGATTTGGGCTGGACTAGTGGACTGGGCTACATTTACTACAGGCCCAAATGCCTAAGCGATAGCTCTCCTCAAACAAAAAAAAATCCCCAATTGGTGTGTTGCGCCGCTACCAGACTTATAGGTATACTAAAATCACACGATCATATCAAAATGTACAGCCCCGAGTTATTTGTGCAAGGACACATTAAAGGTATACTATAATCATATGATCATATCAAAATATACAACTATTGTCACACTTGTGCTTATACATTCATAATTCTGTAGGTCTCATTTGAAAATATGGGATCTTATTGTGGCACGAAGTCAGCATTTCAAAGGACAAGAGTCCATGTTAGTACTTTACTACTCCCTTCCATCCATATTTATTGTCGCCGAATTAGTAAAAAGTTGTACTAAATCAGCGACATTTAATATGGATCGGAGGGGTAGTTTTGAAGACCTTTTGTATTCCTTCCATCCAGAATTACTTGTCGCGAAAATGGATAAAAGCGGATGTATCTAGAACTAAAATACTTCTAGATACATCCATTTCTTTGACAAGTATTTCCAGACGGAGGGAGTATGTTTTTGTTGTTGAATGTTATGAGTTCTGATTGAATAGAGTTGCATTTGTATCAGAAAAAAATTAGACGTTAAATGTTCACCCCGGCTAACTTGAATTTCTGGGTCCGCCACTGTGGGCCATACATGGGCCAGAAGTGAAAACGGGCTGAAATCATATTGGATGGCCTAGATGACGCTACTAGGACTAATTCGGATAGGGCGTAACGGGCCTTGGGTCAGCGGGCTGTAAATGGGCTATATGCGAACAAGCCATTAACATGCTTTTCATGGGCCGGCCCGCCACCTTTTGACCAAGTCAAACGGGCAGCCTTTTCACAGGAATGGGTCTCTGTTGGGGCGTGCCACGTGTCAACGTATCATAGGCGCCTTCTGTCCAATGAGTGGAT
The DNA here is from genome assembly GCF_018294505.1 of Triticum aestivum. Lineage (NCBI taxonomy): Eukaryota > Viridiplantae > Streptophyta > Magnoliopsida > Poales > Poaceae > Triticum > Triticum aestivum. The sequence goes on from NC_057806.1 coordinate 555,377,187, forward strand.
GACATCTGTCCCGATGATGAGCCGACACGTGTTTCCTCCAGCCAATGATGATTTTACACGTGGAAAATCCCCATTGGTCGGGGTTGTTAACGGGTTATCGGATCCAAAACCCGACCCGATAGCTTAACGGCGTTCCGTTATGGTTGATGCCACGTGTCGGTCACCCTTAACGAAAGCACTTCTGTGACGCGTGATTTATCGTCATGGAAGTGGGCACTTCCGTGATGACAATTCTACGGCAACATAGGTATGAGTATCTTGATTCTGTCATAAATTTGTCATGGATGTACATGCATGACAAAAAACGCGACCTACTGTGACAAACATGTAGCATCACGGAAGTGTATTTTTTTGTAGTGAACCCTCTCTTGACAGCCTCCGCAAAGGAGATCGAACCAGGCCCAATCCCCTTCGCGAACTACCTTGATTTGCTTTGGAGGCGGGTTAAATAGTCGATGAGATGCAGGAAAGCAATCCGCTGCCGAAAAGGAGTTGTTCTCGACCAAGTCTCTCCAGATCCAGCAAAGGAATCTAGTTTTTGGAGGATCCGGTGGCTGCTGGATAGGGTTTCTATGTAGGCGGCGGTGGGGGGGGGGAAGGAACGAGCCAGAGTTAGCCAAAGTGTTCCTCCATGTTTTCTAGGGATTCGTCTTTATGTAATCCCCTCGCCCTACCCGCTTTCTCCCCAACAACACGTAAACTGAGCGTGGGGCCAGGCAAAGCTGGAGACACAAGGGGGAACGACAGGGAGTCGCCGCCCCCTGTTTTGAGGTCAGATTTGAAATTATGGCTGAGCCCCTCGCCGGAAACCAACTCCGACGAGGTCTCACCGGCTGCAGAAGCAGTCACACACTCCTTATCATTACTAGAACCCGGAGGGAGAACCCTCGACTCTATCAACGACTCCTGGTCAGGTGAATGAGAAATCGAAATAGCACAATCTCGCACCCCTCGATGGCGCAAACGAAATTCCCACAATCTAGCCTTAAGAGTTAAATCAATGCGCAGATGCATACCTAACTCACCAGGCCAGGGCGGGAGGGCCGATGGGTCGTTGTTATGTCTGAACCAGTCGGCGAGGGGGCCAAACGGTCCCCGGCGGGAGAAACTCCGGCGGGATGTTGGCGATGCCCACCCATGACGGCGGGCGGATGTTGAGAGGGATTCGCCGTCCTGAAGTTCTCCCAGCGGGAAGCCTGCCGCGGATCTGATGACTCCGCCTCCTGGATCGCCCAGAAGAGGAGCTCCACATCCTCGCAGTCGTCGTCTCCGATGAAGCGCGCGCGCTCGACGAAGTTCGCGTGGCGGAGGATGCGAAGGTAGATCTCCCCCCACTCGTCGCGGTCGGGGAAGCGCTCCAGCACCACCCGTCGCATCTCGTGGCGAGCCTCCGGCGAGTGCAGGTCGATCTCGGGCAGCGGAACCGTTGCAGGGGGCGGAAAGCCCGCGGCTCCGCTACCTGCGCCACCGGCGCAAGTCGGCGCACCCGCATGCCGCGGTGACGCGCTTCAGCCATGCGGATTCTCAGATGGGGATTTGGGGCAGGGAGAGCTCGGTGAGATGCTGGGGTGGGTGGGAAGCTGGGGGTTGGGCGTTAATGGTTCTGTGAAGTACTTGGGAGTATTTTACAAACCGTTGAAAGAAAAAAAAGTTTTAATCTTGCTCCTGGATATGATCTCTGTTTACTCGTGGGTTGTTTGGTGCTCTGCTGTTATGTGAAGTCTCTGAATATTCGAGGTGTTTTCAGTCAGTGGAGAAGATTGTGCAGAATCTCCAAGTTTTTCCCTGACTGAATGAAGATTGTTCACTATCATTCTGGATCTTATCCCCAGCTGGTGATTTGTACTCCCCCTCAGTCGTTTTTTTTGTTGTTGCCCATCGTTTTGGTTCTACAGTTACTTTGGCTGCTTTGCTATCGTTTGCTTGTTGGATGCACCACAGTATGGAGTGACGTGACCCCAGTTGTTTGGAAGTTTATTTTAGGTAGTCTTCTTCACCTACGACCAGTTATGAATAATCTTTGAACTGTGTGGTGCTTGGATTGGATGCAGTTGGGTCATTCTCATGAGATTTCAGGGCAAAAATAGTCCTATTCCCCTTGTGTGTGTGCTCCCGCGCGCGACAAACTTTTTGAACATTGTGATTTTTACTGCCATGTTGGAAACACCATAATGTGAGCACGAGCAATTGAGACGGGCATGCTTTCATCAGAAGCAGGAAGAAACAAAAAGCCAATCATTTTAAACTTTTATTACGTATGCGTTGCAAATATAATTGACATTAGTAATAACATCTTTAAATCTTCCTCTAAAATTATTTATACTTTTATTTTTTTCGGAGGAGTTAAACCGCGGCCAACCCTTCCATCAAAAGCCTTAACACCTAGACATTTGAGGAGTTACCCCTTAGTCATGTTATGTTTTTTTGGGATTTTGCCTATTTGTCAGCAGTTGCTTTTGGTTATGTTAGTACTTTGGGACTTTGTAGTTTCTCAGCAGTTGGGATCTTGGATCTTAACATCTACTTTCAAATTGTTGAAGGAATGGTACAAGGCTAATTGTTGTCTTGCTTCAATGTCAATCCTGCTTAAGTGACTAATCGGTACTCTGCGTAGCACCGTCATGCGAAATTTTCTGAATTTTCAGAACGGCAGTCTGAGGTTTCTGTCAGTAATTTGCAGTTGATGGATAAGATCACGCAGCATCATCCATGTGATTGTTCAGACTGAATCTTAATCAATTGAAGGTGATGGTCTACTGTTTTTTCACTCGTGGGATGCACCGCTGGATAAAAAAGAAGGTGGTGAGAGTTTTTTTTTTGCGGGTGGTGAAAGTTATCCACAAGTTTCTTTCATGAATTTATTTCTGAATGTTCCAGTTCTTAAGCATCTATATGTGAGTATGATAACCTGGTCTTGAAAGGTTCGGAAATCTGTGTCTGATTTGAGGAACAAGAAGGTGAGAAAGAGACAGAGAGAGGCGAGATTCAGAATGACACTTTCTCATTCATGCCCGTTGTAATGAATAGTACTGAGATTTCCTTTGTAACTTGGTTCAGTTCTTCATGGAGTCTACATCGACTTCGGAAATGGCCCTTGGTGCACATGGCATATCGATCCAACGATCTCAATCAATGTTGCCCGTGCCTTCATTGCCCATATATCTTCCTGTATGCCCCCAATGCCTAGTATTGCCGAGTTCCAACTCCAAACACTTGCGGCTATTTGAGGTTGCCATCTTAGAATTAACTCGCTAGATGATAGTATCAGTAACAAACAAAAGTACAAAACAAATAAATAAATAGAAAAGGACATAGAACCACCACAAATAAGACACATATTGTGAACCAATCCTGAATTCCCAAATGAACATGTGATCAAATTGAATCCTAAACTATGAGACCAATCGACACGTTAGGCAACCAACCACTCTAGCATCATATCAAATCAAACTAGCTATGAACTAGTGTAATTCGCAAAATCCCAAGACCTTTATATTGGCATATGGTGGTGGTGTGAGTGGGATAATGCTCTGGTTGTTGTGTTAGTGAATGCATGAGCACGCTCGCGTTGCAAGTGAATAGGTACATGGCCACCATTTAAAGGCTCAGGGCGATGTGTACTTAAAGCCCTGCATTGCCACCTATTACTTGTAATTTGGTTTTGCTAGGCGTTGTTCGGAGTTTTTATTTCCCTATCGTGTGCTTCATTAAATTGGAAGGTTAGTTTTGGCATATGGAAGTCCCATGTCTATATCGCTTTATTTTCTAGTTGTTATATTTTAGTAAATGAAGCGTTGAACATTCATGCCGGAATTAATATGACGACGCCAGCAGCGAGGTGTGACCATATACACCCACCCCGACCGCTCCCTTCGTTGCTGAACTTTGTCCATCTGTTCTGAACTTCTGGTACTTTGAACACTGACGCGAATGTCTTAAACTTCGGTGTGTGCAGGGCGACGAGTGATGCAGCATGCCAAGCAGCAGCAGTGGGAGGGGGTCTCTGGAATGTGGCTGTTTCTGCTCATTGCTAGTGTCACTGATTGACGATGGATGGTTGCAGTTAGTTTAGCTGCTGCTGGTGGTAGAAATGTAGTCGTCTTTCTATAGGGTCCTATTGCTCAGACCGCCCTCTGTCGTGTCGGGCCTGTGGCTGTTTTAAGAATCCTACCGAGATCTCTACATATGTTGTTGAAAGAAAGAAAAAGGTTTCAATACATGTTTGTTTATTCCTGTGTCTTTTGAAATGTTTATCTGTTTAACTTTGTCGTGTCGGGCCCGTGGCTGTTTTAAGAATCCTACCGAGATCTCTATATATGTTGTTGAAAGAAAGAAAAAGGTTTCAATACATGTTTGTTTATTCCTGTGTCTTTTGAAATGTTTATCTGTTTAACTTTGTCGTGTCGGCCCGTGGCTGTTTTAAGAATCCTACCGGGATCTCTATATATGTTGTTGAAAGAAAGAAAAAGGTCTCAATACTGTCAAACATGATAGGAGATGCGCCTACAACCAGGAGGATCATCTACCGTGGAGTAGTTAGTTAGCTGGGATACTTTGTAATCTCTATCTTCTCTTATCTCTAGTATTCTTTCTCTCCAAGATGTATCGCAACAAACTGTACGCGTATCCGGGCTCGCAACCCAGCTATTTAACACGCAACACGTCGGCCAGGAAGACTAAGATGTTTACCGCAAGTCGCACATGGTATACAGAGCAATCTTCTTCCACTAAACCCTAGCTATCTCATCTCCGTGCGCAGCCATGTCTTCCTCCACCTCCTCCTCCTTCCGGTCGATGCTTAGCGGTGGAGTCATGGAGAAACTCTCCCACACCAACTACATCCTATGGCGGACACAGATCACGCCACAACTGTGGGGCGCCATCGTCTTCCACTACGTCGACGGCACGGCCACCGAGCCGGCCGAAACCCACACCACAAAAGATACTGCTGGGAAAGAAACCGAGGGGCCAAATCCTCTCCATCCAATTTGGGTGAAGGAGGACCAGCAGGCCCTAGGATACCTGCTCCAAAACCTCTCCAAGGAGGTGCTCGTCACGATGACCGCGATCATCACGGCGAGGGAACTCTGGGTGGCGCTGGCGAGCATGCTCTCGTCGCAGTCACTCAGCCGCATCAACAACATCTGCATGGCGCTGATCAACGCGCAGAAGGGCAATCAATCGGTGGCCACCTACTTCGCCGCCATGAGGGGCCTCACCGATGAGCTCGCCGCGGCGGGCAAACCCATCCAGGACGACGAGCTCATGTCCTACATCATCCACGGGCTAGACCAAGACTACCGGCCCCTTGTCTCTGCCTTGGATGCCCGCGTCACTCCGGTAATGCTTGATGAACTTTTTGCCATGCTTAGCAACTTTGATCAGCGCATGGCGCAGTACCACGGCTCGGGCGGTGGCTTCAAGTCGTCGGCAAACTCGGTCTCCAGAGGCCGTGGTGGTGGCTCTCGCTCTCGTGCCTCCTCTCGTGGCTAGGGGAGGTTCGGATCTGGTGGCGGTGGCGGCTACTCCGGCTACTCCAACAATGCTCGTGGTGGCGGACGCTCCGGCAGCTCAAAAGGGCGCCGTGGTGGCAGTTCCAACAGATCTAGCCTGGACTTACCTCACTGCCAAATTTGTGGCAAGCCTGGTCACACGGTGAAAGACTGTTGGTACCGCTACGAGGAAGATGATGGTGACTCCTCGCAAGATGAAGGAAAGGTGGTTGCGGCCGCCTATGGCTCCTATGGTATCGACACGAACTGGTACGTCGACAGCGGCGCCACAAACCACATCACCAACGAGCTTGAGAAGGTCACCATGAAGGATAAATATCGTGGCAAGGATCAAATCCACATGGCCAGTGGTGAAGGTATGGGCATACGTCACATTGGTCATTCAATTTTTAATACCCCTAGTCAAAAAATACATCTCAAAAGAATCTTGCATGTTCCTAGTGCCCACAAAAATCTTCTATCTATCCATAGAATCGCCATTGACAATCATGTTTTTCTCGAGTTTCATCCCTATTTCTATTTGATCAAGGATCAGGCAACGAGGAAAGTTCTCTATCGAGGTAGATGCGTTCGAGGGCTCTACCCATTGATTCCGGAGTTCAGAAGATTCAATAAACAAGCTTATCGTGCTATCAACCTTTCGTCCACACGATGGCACGATTGTCTAGGACATGCCTCTTTTTCTTTAGTTCAAAAGTTACTTAGGAAAAATAAGCTCTCATCTGTTGGTGAGCGAAATATTGAAACTATTTGTGATTCATGTCAGTGTGCTAAAAGTCATCAATTACCATATCCCATATCTACTAGTGTCTCCACTAAGCCTTTACAATTGATCTTTTCTGATGTGTGGGGCCCTGCTCCCTCCTCTGTTGATAGACACACTTACTATGTGAGTTTCATCGATGACTATAGCAAGTTCTCATGGATCTACCTTCTTAAGAAAATATCCGATGTGTTTAAATTTTTTAAAAACTTCCAAGCACTCGTTGAAAGGAAGTTTGACAGCAAAATTATAGCTTTCCAATCCGATTGGGGAGGGGAATACAAGAAACTCAATTCCTTCTTCCAAAACATAGGCATATCTCATCATGTATCATGTCCACACGCTCACCAACAAAACGGGTCAGCCGAACGCAAGCATAGACACATAGTGGAGGTCGGTTTGGCTCTTCTAGCAGGGGCTTCTATGCCCCTCAAGTTTTGGGACAAGGCGTTTCTTACAGCTGTCCACATCATCAACATGCTACCTAGCTGTGTCATCAATAATGAAACACCTATGGAACGTCTTCTCCATGTCAAACCAGACTACACATCTCTCCATGTCTTTGGATGTGCCTGTTGGCCAAATCTCCGTCCGTACAATAATCGCAAGCTCATGTTTAGATCAAAGCAATGTGCTTTTCTTGGCTATAGTGCCCAGCACAAAGGTGTCAAGTGTCTTGACATCTCCACCGGACGGGTCTACATCTCACGTGATCTCGTGTTCGATGAGACCAAGTTTCCCTTTGCGAATCTACATCCTAACGCTGGAGCTCTGCTACACAAGGAAATCTTGCTTTTACCATCTCATCTCTCTGGCTATGATCAAGGGGGCATTACTAATTGTGATGATCATATGACTAACCCTACTAATAGCCTTCATGAGTCTTGTGATGATGCAGGAAAAAGCAGTAAAGAAATCATAGCAAATGGTGAAGAAAATAGTGCAGCGGATTCATATTTCATGTGTCCTGGATTGGGGAGCAAATCCCCCTCGGGATCTGGTCAGGAGCTGCCGCGCGGAGAATCCGCCAGCGAATCCGCCTTGGGATCGGTGCTCTAAAGTGAATCTGATGCGACAACTCCGACAGGCGCAGGCGCGCGTGCGACCGTGATAGCTGCAGGTGGGTGCGCCGAGCCACCCGCGTCAGCCACGCGTCAGATCCTGGAGGGCCGCGGTGACTCCCCTCACGCATGCCAATCACTGTCCAACAGATGGCAGGCCGGTGCTGGCCTGGGCCGCGTGCGGCTTGAGGCCCAATCGATCGTCTACAAGCGGTGGGCAGCGACTCGCCTGACGGAGCGGGGACATACCCTGTCGAGGCGGGGCCTAGGCAATCACGAGGCAATGATGACGATGGTCGGCCCAGATCTTCTGTGGTTGATTCGCCGCGTGCATCACAACTGGCGACCGCAGAAAATCCTGACCCGACTGCCATCGGTGACACCACCGGTTCTGGAGCTGTATCCGGATCCTCCTTGGGATCGAGGGAGGATCAGCTTGATCCAGGCATGGGGTCTTCTACGCCGAGGTTCTCTGTAGTGGCTCCTGCTACTACTTCACGTCGCACACGGCTACAACAAGGGGTAATTAAACCTATTGATTATAAACATATTACAAAATATGGGATGGTATGTTCAACAGGTGAACCAGGAGAACCCAACACTCTTGAAGAGGCTCTTGGTGATGCTAATTGGAGAAAGGCAATGCATGATGAAATTGTGGCACTAAGGAAAAACAAAACATGGCACTTGGTTCCTTCAAGACAAGGTAAAAATCTTATTGACTGTAAGTGGGTCTTTAGGATAAAAAGAAAAGCTGATGGAACTATTGACCGTTACAAAGCTAGACTCGTTGCAAAGGGTTTTAAGCAAAGGTATGGCATTGACTATGAGGACACATTTAGTGCAGTTGTTAAAGCTGCTACCATACCCCTTGTCTTGTCCATTGCTGTGTCTAGGGGATGGAGTTTACGACAGCTAGACGTTCAGAACGCGTTCCTCCATTGTGTTCTGAAAGAAGAGGTTTACATGAAACAACCTCCTGGGTTTGTAAATGCACAGGCACCACTTCATGTGTGCAAACTTGACAAGGCCTTGTATGGACTGAAACAGGCCCCAAGAGTATGGTATTCTCTCCTTAGTAAAAAGATGCAAACACTTGGTTTTGTTCCTTCAAAGTATAACACTTCGTTATTTATCTATAACAAGTCAAGAATATCCATATTTGTCCTCATTTATGTTGATGATATAATTGTGACAAGCTCATCTGATGAAGCAATTACAACATTGTTGAAGGATTTAAGTGCAGAATTTGCTCTAAAGGATCTAGGAGATTTACACTACTTTCTTGGTATTGAGGTCAAGCAACACAAGGATGGTCTTCACCTCTCTCAAGAAAAGTATGCAACAGACTTAGTAAAAAAAACTGGTTTGCAAAGTTGTAAGTTTGCACCTACTCCTTTATCTAGCACAGAAAAATTGTCTCTTGCCGAAGGAGAGCCTCTGAATTCAGAAAATAGTACGAAATACAAAAGCCTGGTAGGTGCACTTCAGTACTTAACATTGACCAGACCAGACATTTCTTTTGCTGTCAATAATGTATGTCAGTTTCTTCATGCACCTACTAATGTTCATATGACTGCTGCAAAACGTATAGTAAGATATGTGAAAAATACATTGAGCATTGGCCTAAATTTCAGCAAGTCATCCTCTGCACTTATTAGTGCCTTCTCTGACTCAGACTGGGCTGGGTGTCTAGATGACAGACGCTCAACTGGTGGTTTTGCAGTATTCTTTGAATCTAATTTGATATCTTGGAGTGCAAGGAAGCAGACCACAGTTTCAAAATCTAGTACAGAAGCAGAATACAAAGCGTTGGCAAATGCAATAGCAGAGATCATATGGGTGCAGTCAATTTTAAAGGAACTAGGTATGAAAAGCACTAGAGCTCCATGTTTGTGGTGTGATAATCTAGGTGCAACCTATTTATCAGCAAATCCAGTCTTTCATGCCAGAACTAAACACATTGAGATGGATTTTCACTTTGTTTGAGAAAGAGTTGCAAATAAACTTTTGGATATTCGGTTTATTCACTCTCAAGACCAAGTTGTGGATGGTTTCACCAAAGCTCTACCCACAAGAAGTTTTGAAGACTTTAAGCATAATTTCAACTTGATGAAGTTGTGATTAAGGGAGGGTGTTAAACATGATATTGTTGCGTGTACAGCAAGGAGATGCGCCTACAACCAGGAGGATCATCTACCGTGGAGTAGTTAGTTAGCTAGGATACTTTGTAATCTTTATCTTCTCTTATCTCTAGTATTCTTTCTCTCGAAGATGTATCCCAACAACCTGTACGCGTATCCGGGCTCGCAACCCAGCTATTTAATTAACACGCAACACGTCGGCCAGGAAGGCTAAGACGTTTACCGCAAGTCGCACAAATACATGTTTGTTTATTCCTGTGTCTTTTGAAATGTTTATCTGTTTAACTTTGTCTCTGGAATGGCACTCTGTCTGTGATGCCAAGATTCTGAATGTGTGGTGGAGTCTTGATGTTTTTTTGAAATTTGAATAATCCCATGACTTCTGTTTGTCTATTTTTTGAACCTTATTAAGCACTTGATGGGTAAGATTGTACAGTCTTTATTGTGATCTGTGTTGCTTTTGACCACTTGTGTGTGGCAGCAAATGATATTATGGGACGGAGGGAGTATTAGAGTTGTCTTGCTTTGTCTGTTTACTTGAGGATTGCTTGGTGCTCTGTTCTTTCGTAAGGTTCTGATTTACCACTGCCTTTGACCACTTTTGTCTGACTGCAACTTGGTTGAGATGCGAGGAAGATTCAGCGTTCTGGTTATCTTTTGTCAGCAGGAAGTGGTACAAGACTCTGGTTGTTTTGCTTCGTGTTAACCTTGCTCCTGGACGAGTTCTCTGTTTACTTGCAGATTGCTAGGTGCTATGCGCTGTCATGCAAAAGTTTCTGAATTTTTGGAGTAACATTATGTTGTCTGTCAATGACCGCGCCTTATCAGCTGATGGATAAGATCATGCGGCATCTCCACGTCCTAGTTTTAAGAACCCTAACGATATCTCAATATATATGGTATTTGAAAGAAAGAAAATGGTGTCCCTTGTCCGGTGATGAGAAGTTAGTTTCTGAATGTTTGTGAAGCCCGGATGTTTGGTAAGTCTGAATCCCATGGAAAAATAATACTCCCTCGGTTCACTTTTGTAAGTCGTTTAGGACAGCTGAAATTGAATTGTTTTAGGTGCTATCTTAAATGTCTAAAAGGTCTTACAAAAGTGAACGGAGGGAGTATAATAATAATCTGTTTTTTTCATTGCTGAATCTTAATCGTCCATGGTTAAAATGTTCCGGTCGTGGCACCTGATTTGAACGCTGCTGCGGTTGGGCGGGAGCGGTGGCGAGGGCAGCGTTGGACCGCGGCTGAAGCACGACCGCTCGGGAAGCAGCTCGATTTACTGCACCCAGATGTACGCGCCGCCTCGGCGAGGAGGGGCTCCTGTTGCTGCTCCTCGTCTTGGGACGAGAGCACATTCGTCTTACAGTTGGAGCAGTCGACGCCGACGGGCCGGAAGACCGTGGGCGGCGGCTGGTTGTGGAGATATGCGGAGGAGACGTGATGAGCAGGAAAAAGCATATTTTTAGAGTACTCGCACCAAGGCCCTGCTATCCTGACTCTTCAATATTGCTTTAAGATCTGTACGAGACAACTAATTTTGTATATGAATTTTTTTTCTTTTTTGTTTCTCTCATATAGAACATATATTAAACTTCAAACATTGCAGTGCAGCAAAACATACTAACTAGAATGTGGGATAAAACTTTCCGAATTTTTTGTCCAACATAAATCCTAGAAATAAGATTTTTTAATCAAATAAAAACTTATTTTGTATATTTATGTTGGACGAAAAAAATCTAAAAATTTTATTCTAGATTCTAGTTAGAAAACTTTACTGTTCTGCAAAGGTTTGAAGTTAAATACATGTTTTATGTGAGAGAAACAAAAAAGAAAAATGTACTTGCATGAATCTTAATGTGAAGAATGGATGTTAGATAAGAGGGGCCTGGGTGCAGGTGCTCCAAAATATATTTTCGGTGATGAGCAGTGTTGGTGTGAGTAGGACATTGCGTTCACCAGCTGGGGCCGCTTCAATGTGGGCGCAACAACAGGAGTAGGCTTCTCAGTCATCATGTCGCTGTGAATGCTGACACGATTAGCCCTCCAGTCATGTCCATCTGTCTGGCATCAATGAGAGCAGCGATGTTGCTCTCGAGAACTCGACAGTGCAAGGACGCTGAAATGTGACTGAGCCGCGACCGGTTGCGCCGCCACCAAACCAGCAGCCGACGAGCCGCGACCAGCTGCGCCGCCACACTGCACCCCCATGCAAGCTTCCCTCTTTCTTCTCTCAGCCCCTCTCTTCTCCTTACTTGCACGTGCGACCAAGCTCTTGCTCCTGCTAACCCGAGGCAAGTTGTTGTTGCTGCTGCTGCCAGCGAGGTGCTTTCACTTTTCTTGTCGGGAGACAGCACTCAGGGTGGACGACACGGTCCGGTCCCACGGTCCGGCTCATGGCCCGCTCGGCTCGGGCCGGCTCGGTCCTGGCCCGCTCGGCTCGGGCCGGCTCGGTCCTGGCCCGCTGAAAAAATCGGCCAGTCCGAGCTTAGGAATCCAGCCCGACAAAACTTCGGTCCGGTCCGGGCTTTAACCGAGCCGACCGAGCGGACCAAAGAACATGGCGGGGGCATGGCGAGAGCGTGACCGGGGCATGGCGAGAGCGTGGCGGGCGCGTGGTGGGGTGTGGCGGGGTCGTGGCGAGGGCGTGGCGGGGGTGTGGCGGCCTAGGCACGGCGGGGGCTGAAGAAACGGTCGCCATTCATGTCTGCCCCCGCGGGGGCCGTCATCCGCGCGGCCACTACGCGCTGGCCCCGGGAAATATGTCCACTTGATGCGCCCCACTCGGATCTATCGTATGCACCAACGAACACGACGTGGGAGGTCCTACATCGCCGCATCGGGCATCGTCTTTTTCATCTCCGTCCACCGGCCGTCGTGCCAAATTCGTCACCGATGAGCTCACTCTGGTGATCTTCTTGGCTCCTCTATCTCCCTCTAGAACTTCCAAAGCTGCCTGACATCTCCACAACGAGCCCCGCTGCCTCCAGCGCCCTCCCCGCATCGCCATGCTCCGGCGCGTGCTCTGTGGTGAACTCCGCATGGTCCAAACGAGCCGCTTGGTCCGGCTCGGGCTTCGTCCCTGCCGGTCCGGTCCCTGGAAACAGGACCGTGACCCTGCTCGGTCCGGTCCGGTCCGGACCGCCGACTCAGGGTGGACGACACGGTCTGGTCCGGCGGTCCGGCTCGTGGCCTGCTCGGCTCGGGCCGGCTCGGTCCTGGCCCGCTAGTTTAAATGGCCGATCCGGTCCCTGCAAACAGGCCTGAGAAAACCTCGGTCCGGTCCGGTCTTTCACCGAGCCGACCGAGTGGACCGAAGGTGGCAGTCGGCGGCATGGCTGGAGCGTGGCTGGCGCGTGGCGGGGGCGTGGAGGGGGCGTGGCGGGGGCGTGGCAGGTGCGTGGCGAGGGCGTGGCGGCTCAGGCGTGGCGGGGGCGCAAGAAACCGCCGTCGTCTACGTCTACCGCCACGGGGCCGTCGTCCGCGCGGCCACTGGACTCGATGGCCCCGGAAACTATGTCCATTAGACGCGCCACACTCGGGTCCGTCGTCCCCACCAACGAAATAGACCTGGGAGGTCCTACATCGCCGCATCGTCCGTCGTCCTTTTTATCTCCGTTCACCGGCCGTCGTGCCAGGTTCGTCGCCGATGAGCTCCCTCTGATGTTCTTCTTCCTCATGTAGCTCCCCCGGTTCTTCTGAAGCTCCTAGACTCTTTTCAACGAGCAGCGCTTCCTCTAGCATTGCGTCCCTGATGAACAACTCTCGCCGGAGCTCCAGAGCACGCTCTGTCCATGTCTTGGCCGGTCCTGACGGTCCTCTCGGTCCGGCTCGTGGCCCGCCATTGCCGGTCCGGTCCCTGCAAATATGCCCGAAACACTGCTCGGTCCGGTCCGGTCCGGACCGCCTGCGTCCGGTCCAAACGCCGGCTCGGACCGAGACCGGACCGGCCCGGACCATGTCCACCCTGGCCGCCGACGGCCGGTCCAAAGGACGGCTCGGTCAGGGACCGGACCAGCCCAGACCGTGTCCACCCTGAGGCAGCACGCCCGCGCGCCACTCACCCGACCCAGCCCCACCGCTCCCCGCGCCCTTTTTCGTCCCCGAGGCACTTGTCGCCACCGCCCTGAACTGCATGCCGCAGTAGCTCTCGAGAGTCCTACGACGCCGAACAGGGCGAGCACCATGACCGCGCGCAGGTTGCATCATGGTCGACCGTGTCGTAGCGTAGACGTTGCCTGCAGCGCAGTGGGTGCGCACTGCAAGTACGAGAGAGAGGTGAGTTGGCATGAGCCGGAGCCCGTTCGTCGTCGTGCTTGTCAGGATTCGGGAGGCCGTCGCGGCGCTGGCTTGGGTGGCCATCGACCCCCATGTAGATCGACGGATTGGAGACGGGGAGCACTGTCCATGGAACTCGTTTCCATGGGGAATGGTCGGTGGGGTCACAAGAGAGCAACAAAGTAGGGGCGCCCCCGCTGCTTCCCGAGCGACGGCGACACAGCTTGGCTCGTCGACAGTGCTTCTCGTCGTTGGCTGCTACCTCGCTCCAGCAGTGCGTCCCCGGTCGTGGAGAAGACGAACATGCCTGCGGTCCTTAAGCCCACGCCGGAGCAGAAGCGGGCTGGGTCTGGGTAAGAGCAGTTAAACGGGACACCACTTACATGTAGTAGTTCCTGACAGCTCACCTCGTCGTACAATAGCCACCTGCGTGCAGTTTTCCAATCGTATCTATAATTTTGATTGTTTCATAATATTATAGTATTAATCTTAATTGTTTTATATAAATTTCTATGCTATTTTATATCATTTTCTGAGACTTACTTATTAACCCAGTTGCAAGTGTCATTACTGTTTTCTGCTTATTTTTTGTTTTTCAAGAATTCTGTACTAAACAAAGTCCAAACAATACGAAATTTTTGGATGATTTTTTTCCAGAGAAGAGAGACCCTAGAAGATTCGGGAGGAGACTAGAGAAGCAAGAAGATGGCAACAGGGAGCATTCAAGGGGTAGGCACGCCATGATGCCTTGTGGGCCCCTTGTGGAACCGTCTGACCTTATTTCAATTCTATAAATTTTCTAAAATTGAGAAACCAACAGGGATCCAAGACCAGCTACGTACACTAAAATCAAGTTGTCAATGCTCAACAAAACTCAAAAAGGCGAGTGGATAGGTGATAAAATTGACTCAAAATTATCAGACCAATCGAAATGCATAGGCAACCCACACTAGTATAGCACCATACAGAATCAAAATAGCTATGTAATACAGTAGTGACTTCGTGTTGGGAGTAAGAGGCGACCCGACCCAAAGCTCTCCTGCTTGCGCGCACCGGCGGCGGCCACTCCGGCCCCGTCGGCCACCCCATCGCTAGCTCGCAGTCCAGCCGCCATGCTGTCGGCGCCTCCACCCTCGTTGCCCGTGGGCTTCAAGCCGTTTGTTGTCCAGCCGCCATCCCTATTAGATAATAACAAGAATAAACGAGACACGAGAGCACACATATTTTTATGTGGAAACCCTTGCGGAAGAATACCACGGACGCACGAAGGCGCAATCACTACAAGGAGGAGTATTACAAACACGAGACGACATACCGTCTTTAGGTGCGACTACATGGAGTATATAAGAGGGCAATACATGAGAGTCCTTGGAGGACAAGTAAACGAGTTGTACTCGTACGCGTCGGTACTAACGCAAAGGCCCACACTGTATGTACTATGTCAAGTCCAATACAGTAGAATTTGGATCACAATTTAACAATCTCCACCTTGAGCCAAATTCCTTCCAGTAGTCGAAGAAAGTAGATAACTCCATCCAAATCAGTATAAACACCTTGTGCGTCAAAGTCCATCGGATTAGTGAGAAATACCAACTAAGCCTGAGCAAAGCTCAAACTTATTGGTAGGAACTGGCTTTGTCATCATATCAGCAGGATTATCATGAGTACTTATCTTGCATACCTTGAAATTGCCTTCAGCAACAACATCTCGAATATAATGAAATCTGACATCAGTGTGCTTTGTCCTCTCATGATACATTGGATTCTTTGTAAGATATATGGCACTTTGACTATCAGAAAATACGGTAGGGAAAGATGAATCTCCACTAAGCTCAGTGTATAAACCTTTCAACCAGATAGCTTTTTTGCATGCCTCAAAAATAGCCATACTCGGCATCAGTAGTAGAACAAGCAACAATAGATTGCAAAGTTGCTCTCCAACTCACAGCACAACCACCAATGGAGAAAAAATAACCTGTGAGTAATCTTCTCTTATCCAAATCACCAGCAAAATCAGAATCAACAAAACCAACAAGTCCATCTCTAGTTTTCCCAAACTGTAAATAAGCATTAGAAGTACCTCCCAGGTATCTGGAAATTCACTGAACTGCTTTCCAATGCTCTTTTCCAGGATTAGCCATGTATCTACTAACAACACTTAATGCATAAGATAAATTCGGACAAGAAAACACCATGGCATACATAAGTGAACCAACTACACTCGAATAGGAAACTCTAAACATGTACTCAATATCTGCATCTGACTTAGGACATAAAGCTGATGATAATTTGAAGTGTGCAGCTAACGGAGTACTTACTGGCTTGGCTTTATGCATATTAAAACGACAATGAATTTTATCAATATATCCCTTCTGACTTATATATGCTTTTCCAGATGGTCTATCTCTGGATATTTCCATGCCAAGTATTTTCTTTGCTGCATCCAAATCCTTCATCTCAAATTCATTACTCAATTGCTTTTTTAGTTCATTAATCTCTGACATACTCTTTGCAGCAATAAGCATATCATCAACATAAAGGAGCAAATAAATAGTTGAACCTTTGACAGTTTTCAAATAAACACAAATATCATAATTAGACCTTTTAAAACCTTGAGAGAGCATAAAGGTGTCAAATCTCTTGTACGACTGTCTAGGGGATTGCTTCAATCCATACAGAGATTTCTTTAACTTACAGACAAACTTTTCTTTTTCAGGAGTAACAAAACCTTCAGGTTGTTCCATATAAATATGCTCTTCTAATTCTCCATGTAAAAATGCAGTTTTAACATCCAATTGTTCAAGCTCAAAATCATTCATGGCAACAATACTAAGTAAAGTGCGAATAGAGCTATGCTTCACAACAGGAGAAAAGACTTCATTATAGTCAATACCTGGAATCTGGCTATAACCTTTAGCAACTAACCTTGCTTTATATCTTGTCTCGTCATTAGGACAAACACCTTCTTTCCTTTTGAAAACCCATTTGCAACGAATATGTTTCTTCTCTCTAGGTAATTTTACTAAATCCCAAGTGCCATTCTTTTCAAGTGATTCCATCTCATTATGCATAGTGGTCATCCACTTATTACTATCACCAGAAATAATAGCCTCGGAATATGAAGAAGGCTTAGAATTACCTTCAATTTCTTCTGCAACAGATAAAGCAAAAGAAACAATATTGAACTCTTCAATTAACCTGTTAGGTCTATTAATACCCCGCCTAACTCTGTCACATGCAAGATTCCAACTGGGCGGAACAATAGGCCGATTTGTAGCGGCAGTGACATGATCATCATTAACGGCGGGTTTGTCATGTGCATCAACAATTTCATTATGAGATATATCACCTGAATCAATAACATGCTCCACCTGAACAGTAGGCTCCTGAATAATAGGCTGTTGTTCACTCTCAACGGGAACATTAGTAGATGAAATATCATGTAACATAGCAGATTCATTACAGATAACATTTTTGCTAATAACAACCTTCTGGGTTTCAGGATTCCACAATTTAAAACCTTTAACACCAGACTTATAACCAAGAAAGATGCACTTAACAACCCTAGGCTCCAATTTTCTATTATCAACATGAGCAGAAGCAGTGCAACCAAAAACTCTTAACTGTGAATAATCAGCAGGTGAACCAGACCATACCTCAATTGGATTTTTCTTATTAAGAGCAATAGATGGTGAAAGGTTGATGGGATAACAAGAAGTGGAAGCGGCCTCCGACCAAAAACGCCTATGCAAACCTTCATTGGACAACATGCAACTGGCTCTGGAAATAATGGTCATGTTCATATGCTCAGCAACACAGTTTTGTTGAGGAGTATAAGAAATGGTGTAATGTCTGACAATGCCTTCAGACTTGCAATAATTCTTAAATTGCTTAGAACAAAATTCCATACCATTATCAGTGCGAAGTATCTTTACCTTCTTTTCAGTTTGTCTCTCAATCATAATCTTCCACTCCTTAAATGCTGAGAATGCTTCAAGAAATAAGGGCAAACTTTTCTCGAATAATCATCAACAATAGTCAGCATGTAACTAGCACCACCTAGTGACTTTCTGCGAGATGGTCCCCATAAATCAGAATGGACATAATCAAGAATACCTTCAGTTGTATGAGTCGAAGTGTTGAACTTCACCCTCTTGTGTTTGCCGAAGATACAATGCTCACAAAATTTCAATTTACCAGGTTCATATCCATCAAGAAGACCTCACTTATTTAACTCTTCTAAACCAACCTTCGAAAAGCATCCATTATACGAGTTATGGCAATACTCCCGAACTCCCGCCCCAGTACTGGGTGGCGTCGAGGTTATCTCACCAACGAACTGCATAAAAGAGATTTTCGATGTCGGCGTACTAAACTCAGGTATTCCAGAACTGCAACGATAAAATTGTGACGACAACACCTCGGAGCTCAACTCCCCGGGACACTGCCACAAAACCCCTGACAGGAGGCACCAAGACAATGTTCTCGTGACAAAACCATCGGAACGATTCCAAGATACCCGCGTGATCCTAAAAAAAATTCAATGAAATTTGAGAAGAGAAGAGTCAAAACTCTATGTCAGGATGCCTTACCAGAGCAATGAGGAGACTGAGAAGTAAAAAGAATTCCTAAACTCTCCGATATATAATTCCTAAATGACTCAAAACATTTTTCTAGACTCAACAACGGCTGCTAAAAACGATCAAGCAGTGGGGCTCCTAAGGTCGGGGAAGGCTCTGATACCAACTTGTAACGCCCTCGATGCGGCTATATCTCCCACGTGTCGAAGCACGACTTAGAGGCATAACCGCATTGAAAGCAATGTCGCAAGTGAGGTAATCTTCACACAACCCATGTAATACATAAGGGAAAGAGATACATAGATGGCTTACAATCGCCACTTCACACAATTACATGAACCAAGCATTACAACATCCAAATACAATCAAGGTCCGACTACGGAACCAAAATAAAAGAAGAACCCCAAAAGCGACACGGTCCCAGATCGACCCCAACTGGGCTCCACTACTGATCAACTAGAATGAAACAACACAAAGGACAAGATCTTCATCTTGCTCCTCCTGAGCTTGGTTGCGTCATCTGCGCGGACTCATCGGCACCTGCAAGCTGGTTTTGGAAGTATCTGTGAGCCACGGGGACTCAGCAATCTCGCACCCTCGTGATCAAGACTATTTAAGCTTATGGTTAAGGTACAGGTATAAGGTGGAGCTGCAGCAAGCGACTAGCATATATGGTGGCTAACATACGCAAAAGAGAACGAGAAGAGAAGGCAAAGCATGTTCGAGAAATCTATGATCAAGAAGTGATCCTAAAACAACCTACATCAAGCATAACTCCAACACCGTGTTCACTTCCCGGACTCCGCCGAGAAGAACCATCACGGTTACACACGCGGTTGATGCATTTTAATTAAGGTCAACTTCAGGTTTTCTACAACCGGACATTAACAAATTCCCATCTGTCCATAACCGCAGGCACGGCTTTCGAAATTTCAAATCCCTGCAGAGGTGTCCCAACTTAGCCCATGACAAGCTCTCATGGTCAACGAAGGAATAGACCTCCTCCCGAGACATTCCGATCAGACTCGGTATCCCGGTTCTACAAGACATCCTCGACAATGGTAAAACAAGTCCAGCAAGACCACCCGATGCGCCGACATCCCGATAGGAGCTGCACATATCTCATTCTCAGGGCACACCGGATAAGCTAAGCGTACGGGAGCCAACGTAACCCAAGTTGCCAAGGGACGACTCCGCACGGTGCTCTTGGTTGGACCAACACTTAGACAAGCACTGGCCCGGGGGGAGGGGTAAAATAAGATGACCCTCGGGATGTGCGACTCCCAAGGGAAAAAGGCTAGGTGGCGAATGGTAAAACCAAGGTTGGGCCTTGCTGGAGGAGTTTTATTCAAAGCGAACTGTCAAGGGGTTCCCATTATAACCCAACCGCGTAAGGAACGCAAAATCCAGGAACATAACACCGATATGACGGAAACTAGGGCGGCAAGAGTGGAACAAAACACCAGGCATAAGGCCGAGCCTTCCACCCTTTACCAAGTATATAGATGCATTAATTAAATAAGATATATTGTGATATCCCAACAAGTAAACATGTTTCAACAAGGAACAACATCTCCATGTTCCAACAAGGAACAAACTTCAATCTTCACCTGCAACTAACAACGCTATAAGAGGGGCTGAGCAAAGCGGTAACATAGCCAAACAACGGTTTGCTAGGACAAGGTGGGTTAGAGGCTTGGTTCAACAATATGGGAGGCATGATAAGCAAGTGGTAGGTATCGCAGCATAGGCATAGCAAAAGAGTGAGGAACTAAGCAAGCAAAGATAGAAGTGATTTCGAGGGTATGATCATCTTGCCTGAAATCCCGCAAGGAAGAAGAACGAGTCCATGAAGAATACAAACAAACGTAGACGAACGGGTCCTCACAACGCGACGTTACCGGAATCAACCCGAAGAAGCAAACACCGGAAAGAAGCACACAACATAGTAAACAACCAACACATGAACATGGTATGATATGCGGGATGCGGTATGCGATGCATATGCATGATTTGCAAAGGAAAGCTTGAACCCGGCCTCAACTTGGAAATCCAAGTGTGCCTCTGGAAAGGTGAGATGAAATCTCTTGAAAATGATATAAAGATCACCGGAATCGGAGTTACGGTTTGGAAATGGCAAGCAATTCAAATATGACCATGTTCTGCGATTTACAGCAAGTAGCCATCTAAATGCAATAAGATGAACATGCTACAACACCCAAACATGGCAACAAAATATATGGCAGGGATCCACTCATAAAGCTTAACAAAAGTCTAGCACTGAGCTATGGCCAATTCATCCATTAACAGGTTCAAACAAGCATGGCAAAAATGCATTTGGTAACAGGTTTCAGACTTAGTGAAATTAACACTTGTCTGGAATTTCAGATCAGATAGCACTCTTTGGAGCAAGAAAACTATATGCTACAGGACCTGAACATGGCAAAGTAAAGCATGGCATGGAGCTACTCAAAGAGCTTAACAGAAGTCCATTAGTGACCTTGAGCCAAAAGGGATCAGAAAATACAATTGCAAGCATGTGAACATGGCAAAAAAACATAATCAGACTCTCAGACTTGGTGAAAAACTGGAGCATGCAAATCAGATACCAAGTAGGCATGTTTACGAGCTCGATGCACTCACTACAGAGCAAGGCATGACAACCTAAGCATACACCCATCAAGAATACACATTATACAAGCTAAACAGGGCAAGAACAATAACATAGCATGCACGATTCAACTACAACATCCTCGGCAAAATCGCTAACAAGTAGACAATCTGCCCAGATTCACGAAATAGCAAAAGTAGAGCTCGATTGACTCAAGCTAGGGTGCTCCATAATTGCAAACAAAGACATGGATGGATAGAGCACTACAAGATTAAAAAAACATCCTTACTGATTATTCTCAAAAGAGGCACGGATCACTAGGAAACAACATGAACATATGGCATATTGAAATAAGCAGATCAAGGACTTAGTGGAAATGCTAAGTCCCTGAAATCAGCATTAACGAATGCACCACTTTGCAAGCTTGTGCTAGTCACCACACACATCACAAAAATACATGGATGGCACCTCTGGAAAGATGACAAAGCATATAACAAAATACATGTAGAGCTCATGGGCATAACATGCACACATTAATCATGGAAAAAATGACAAATAGCTATTTGGAGCAGCAGATTTGACAATTAACTCAAATAGCATTCTTCCAACAGCATTTCGGGCATCAAGATGAACTCAAATGAAAATGATGCAATGAGATGAAATGATGTGCTCTCTGAGACGAACATTTTGATATGCTATATGCTCAAATCGGAGCTACGGATGCAAAGTTACGACGTGAAGAACATGGGTATATGAAACATGGAAATCTCGGGGACTTAGTGAAATTTTAACCTCTCCGGGAAAAGTCAACGGGCGGACGAGGAGATCTGGGACGGGGTGGTTCCGGATCGGGACGAAGCCGTTTGGATCGGGGGAGTGGTGGATCCCATCCCACTCCCCGATCGGATCTGGCCGGACCGGATCTCCGGCGACGAACGACGGCGGAGGGCGGTGGAACTTCGGCGAGCACGGCGCGGGGGCGGCGCCGTTGGACGACGCCGGCGAGGGGGTCCATGGGCGGCGGCGGAAGGCGACCGGCCCGGCGACGAGTATGGCGGCGCCGGCGAGGAACCGGAGCGGCGGCGCGATGCACGCCGG
>NC_057806.1:555399281-555404970 GCF_018294505.1 Triticum aestivum
CCGGCGAGGGCGGCGCGACGGAGCACCTGGCGGCGGCGGCGGGGCGCCTCGGGCGCGTGGCGGCGAACGGGTGCGGGGCAGCGGCGGAATCCGGGCTCGGGCGGGCCCGCGATGGGCTTCCCTGGGCCGCGCGGTGGAGGAGGGAGGGAGCGCCACACGGTGGCGCGTGAGTGAAGGAGGGAGGCGGCGGTGATGATGTGGCACACTCCTGTTGGTCGGGCGACATGGCAGTGCGGCGGTGGACATGTCCGGCTCCGCCCGGACGTGTCCGGCGGCGGGGTGGGGAAGAGGCTAGGGTATAGACTGCGAAAAATTCGGGGAGGCACACATATATATAGGTAGAGGGAGCTAGGAGAGTCCAAATGAGGTGCGCTTTTCGGCCACGCGATCGTGATCGAACGAACGAGATGATGGAGGAGGTTTAAGTGGGTTTTGGGCCACTTTGGAAGGGTGTTGGGCTGCAACACACACGAGGCCTTTTCGATCCCTCGGTTAACCGTTGGAGTATCAAACGAAGTCCAAATGGCACGAAACTTGACAGGAGGTCTACCAGTAGTAAACCAAGGCCGCATGGCAAGTCTCGGTCCAATCCGAAAACGTTTAACACCCGCACATGAGAAAAAGGTAAAAGGGGACACCGGATGACATAGGAGCGCCGGATTGCAAAACGGACAACGGGAAAAATGCTCGGATGCATGAGACGAACATGTATGCAAATGAAATGCACATGATGACATGATATTCAATGCATGACACGCAAGCAATGACATGGCAACAACAGCGAATAACAGGAAGACACGTGGCACATCGGTCTCGGGGCGTTACAACACTCCACCACTACAAGAGGATCTCGTCCCGAGATCTAGAATGGCACCGGAGGGAAAACGGAAGAGGAAGAGAAAAAATAAAACTAAGTTTCTTCTTTGACAAACGAGTGAGACCAGAGAACCTTGAAAAGGTTAAGTCATATCGAGAAAAGAATACAACGGAGATAAATGAAGTTGAAAGCACTCCGGATAGGTGAGAAGAATTCTCATAATCAAAACCAATTATGAGAGGATGGCACGAAGATAGAGCCATGAATCTTGAAGAGAATGGAGCAAGATATGGAGGAAAAATTCTTCTTCGGTCTTCAAATGTTGAGAATGATAACGAGAAACACCACCAAGAATTATTTATACACTCCGGAAGAATCAAAACGAAGAGGTTGAGCCAACGATGAAAAGAATTTGAAAGATCTTGGAGAAATACATTTGACTCATGATCATTCATTTTTACGTCAAACTTTGAAAAGAAATTTGAGGATATCTCCGGGACATAAGAAGAGTCAGGTAAGATCCTGGGAATAGACCTGTGGGTTAGGGCCCACTCAAAAGAAACACCATTGAATGATTTAAAAGATAGATTGCACCGGTTGAATTAAATGACTTGAATGAGATAACAACCTCGAAATAGGTTCAACTGATCTTGAATGAAAAGACGAGCCTTGTGAGATATCTTGAGCACTCCGGAACAATTGAATAGCGAGAACTGACTGAATATGAGGTGCACCGGCATGATAAGGTATTTGAAATGAGGGAAAAATATGGTCAACAAGGCTTGAATTGGTTCCACCGGAGAAGAAAAAGAACGAAGAACGATGAACTAGAAGCTCCGTTAGCGTCTTCCTGAGGATCACCGGATAAGAACATTGATGAAAAAGAATGGGGAGACTTCATATGAATAAAAGGATACTTGATTAAGAAATCTGAGTCCTTCACGAAAAAAGGGGTGGGTGGGCGGGAAAAAACAAAGGCAGCTTGGGACGAATGAAACAAACAACATTGAGAAGAACTGATACTTGATCAAGCGGACGTTGAAAACGAACGGATCCACTTGAAGAGAAGCACACCGGTGAAAAGGATTGACATGACAAACTCGATGATCAAGAAGGATTGGTATCCACATCAGAGTATGAGAACACCGCTTAGGAAAAGGTATGGAATCAACATTTGACTTCGAAGCAACTCGAATACCACAACTCAAAACAAAAACAAAGGATTGACTTGCAGAATAAACCGGAACAAACATATAATAGAGATTTCGTCCGAAGTTTTCTTGGTGGGGCCTACACGGGCTCGATCGTACAGCACCTTCATGTACAAGGCAGTGCACATGACATACGAAGCATCCCCGAGTCAGCATAGCCAAGGACTCTTTAAGACACAATTTGACCACTGTAAAACCAACCGTGAATAGGCAGACCACTAGACGTCGAACCCCAATTTCGTATCATACATCTATCGGAAAGATATCCTAAGAGCTGCTTGAATTCCCACTTATAAACTCCCGAAACTTTCCCAGTTATGCAATCAGGTGTTGGGGATACAAGGGAAGCATAATATCTCACCCAAAACTAACAAATCCTACATCCAGCTGTATCCATCCTTCAACAAATAACCAAGAAACCTTCGGAAATCGTCTACCTCTACCTTCGAAAAGCATCCGTTATATGATTTATGGCAATACTCCCGAACTCCCGCCCTAGTACTGGGTGACGTCGAGGTTATCTCACCAACGAACTGCATAAAAGAGATTTTCGATGTCGGCGTACTAAACTCAGGTATTCCAGAACTGCAACGATAAAATTGTGACGACAACACCTCGGAGCTCAACTCCCCGGGACACTGCCACAAAACCCCTGACAGGAGGCACCAAGACAATGTTCTCGTCACAAAACCATCAGAACGATTCCAAGATACCCGCGTGATCCTAAAAAAAATTCAGTGAAATTTGAGAAGAGAAGAGTCAAAACTCTACGTCAGGATGCCTTACCAGAGCGATGAGGAGACTGGGAAGTAAAAAGAATTCCTAAACTCTCTGATATATAATTCCTAAATGACTCAAAACATTTTTCTAGACTCAACAACAGCTGCTAAAAAAGATCAAGCAGTGGGGCTCCTAAGGTCGGGGAAGGCTCTGATACCAACTTGTAACGCCCTCGATGCGGCTATATCTCCCACGTGTCGAAGCACGACTTAGAGGCATAACCGCATTGAAACCAATGTCGCAAGTGAGGTAATCTTCACACAACCCATGTAATACATAAGGGAAAGAGATACATAGATGGCTTACAATCGCCACTTCACACAATTACATGAACCAAGCATTACAACATCCAAATACAATCAAGGTCCGACTACGAAACCAAAATAAAAGAAGAACCCCAAAAGCGACACGGTCCCCGATCGACCCCAACTGGGATCCACTACTGATCAACTAGAATGAAACAACACAAAGGACAAGATCTTCATCGAGCTCCTCCTGAGCTTGGTTGCGTCATCTGCACGGACTCATCGGCACCTGCAAGCTGGTTTTGGAAGTATCTGTGAGCCACGGGGACTCAGCAATCTCGCACCCTCGCGATCAAGACTATTTAAGATTATGGTTAAGGTACAGGTATGATGTGGAGCTGCAGGAAGCGACTAGCATATATGGTGGCTAACATACGCAAAAGAGAGCGAGAAGAGAAGGCAAAACATGTTCGAGAAATCTATGATCAAGAAGTGATCCTAAAACAACTTACGTCAAACATAACTCCAACACCGTGTTCACTTCCCGGACTCCGCCGAGAAGAGACCATCACGGTTACACACGCGGTTGATGCATTTTAATTTAGGTCAACTTCAGGTTTTCTACAACCGGACATTAACAAATTCCCATCTGTCCATAACCGCGAGCACGACTTTCGAAAGTTCAAATCCCTGCAGGGGTGTCCCAACTTATCCCATGACAAGGTCTCACGGTCAACGAAGGAATAGACCTCCTCCCGAGACATTCCGATCAGACTCGGTATCCCGGTTCTACAAGACATCCTCGACAATGGTAAAACAAGTCCAGCAAGACCACCCGATGTGCCGACATCCCGATAGGAGCTGCACATATCTCATTCTCAGGGCACACCGGATAAGCTAAGCGTACGGGAGCCAACGTAACCCAAGTTGCCAAGGGACGACCCCGCACGGTGCTCTTGGTTGGACCAACACTTAGACAAGCACTGGCCCGGGGGGAGGGGTAAAATAAGATGACCCTCGGGATGTGCGACTCCCAAGGGAAAAAGGCTAGGTGGCGAATGGTAAAACCAAGGTTGGGCCTTGCTGGAGGAGTTTTATTCAAAGCGAACTGTCAAGGGGTTCCCATTATAACCCAACCGCGTAAGGAACGCAAAATCCAGGAACATAACACCGATATGACGGAAACTAGGGCGGCAAGAGTGGAACAAAACACCAGGCATAAGGCCGAGCCTTCCACCCTTTACCAAGTATATAGATGCATTAATTAAATAAGATATATTGTGATATCCCAACAAGTAAACATGTTTCAACAAGGAACAACATCTCCATGTTCCAACAAGGAACAAACTTCAATCTTCACCTGCAACTAACAACGCTATAAGAGGGGCTGAGCAAAGCGGTAACATAGCCAAACAACGGTTTGCTAGGACAAGGTGGGTTAGAGGCTTGGTTCAACAATATGGGAGGCATGATAAGCAAGTGGTAGGTATCGCAGCATAGGCATAGCAAAAGAGCGAGCAACTAAGCAAGCAAAGATAGAAGTGATTTCGAGGGTATGATCATCTTGCCTGAAATCCCGCAAGGAAGAAGAACGAGTCCATGAAGAAGACAAACAAACGTACACGAACGGGTCCTCACAACGTGATGTTACCGGAATCAACCCGAAGAAGCAAACACCGGAAAGAAGCACACAACATAGTAAACAACCAACACATGAACATGGTATGATATGCGGGATGCGGTATGCGATGCATATGCATGATTTGCAAAGGAAAGCTTGAACCTGGCCTCAACTTGGAAATCCAAGTGTGCCACTGGAAAGGTGAGATGAAATCTCTTGAAAACGATATAAAGATCACCGGAATCGGAGTTACGGTTTGGAAATGGCAAGCAATTCAAATATGACCACGTTCTGCGATTTACAGCAAGTAGCCATCTAAATGCAATAAGATGAACATGCTACAGCACCCAAACATGGCAACAAAATATATGGCAGGGATCCACTCATAAAGCTTAACAAAAGTCTAGCACTGAGCTATGGCCAATTCATCCATTAACAGGTTCAAACAAGCATGGCAAAAATGCATTTGGTAACAGGTTTCAGACTTAGTGAAATTAACACTTTTCTAGAATTTCAGATCAGATAACACTCTTTGGAGCAAGAAAACTATATGCTACAGGACCTGAACATGGCAAAGTAAAGCATGGCATGGAGCTACTCAAAGAGCTTAACAGAAGTCCATTAGTGACCTTGAGCCAAAAGGGATCAGAAAATACAATTGCAAGCATGTGAACATGGCAAAAAAACATAATCAGACTCTCAGACTTGGTGAAAAACTGGAGCATGCAAATCAGATACCAAGTAGGCATGTTTACGAGCTCGATGCACTCACTACAGAGCAAGGCATGACAACCTAAGCATACACCCATCAAGAATACACATTATACAAGCTAAACAGGGCAAGAACAATAACATAGCATGCACGGATCAACTACAACATCCTCGGCAAAATCGCTAACAAGTAGACAATCTGCCCAGATTCACGAAATAGCAAAAGTAGAGCTCGATTGACTCAAGCTAGGGTGCTCCATAATTGCAAACAAAGACATGGATGGATAGAGCACTACAAGATTAA
>NC_057806.1:555405974-555413507 GCF_018294505.1 Triticum aestivum
GAGGGCGGCGCGACGGAGCACCTGGCGGCGGCGGCGGGGCGCCTCGGGCGCGTGGCGGCGAACGGGTGCGGGGCAGCGGCAGAATCCGGGCTCGGGCGGGCCCGCGATGGGCTTCCCTGGGCCGCGCGGTGGAGGAGGGAGGGAGCGCCACACGGTGGCGCGTGAGTGAAGGAGGGAGGCGGCGGTGATGATGTGGCACACTCCTGTTGGTCGGGCGACATGGCAGTGCGGCGGTGGACATGTCCGGCTCAGCCCGGACGTGTCCGGCGGCGCGGTGGGGAAGAGGCTAGGGTATAGACTGCGAAAAATTCGGGGAGGCACACATATATATAGGTAGAGGGAGCTAGGAGAGTCCAAATGAGGTGCGCTTTTCGGCCACGCGATCGTGATCGAACGAACGAGATGATGGAGGAGGTTTAAGTGGGTTTTGGGCCACTTTGGAAGGGTGTTGGGCTGCAACACACACGAGGCCTTTTCGATCCCTCGGTTAACCGTTGGAGTATCAAACGAAGTCCAAATGGCACGAAACTTGACAGGAGGTCTACCAGTAGTAAACCAAGGCCGCATGGCAAGTCTCGGTCCAATCCGAAAACGTTTAACACCCGCACATGAGAAAAAGGTAAAAGGGGACACCGGATGACATAGGAGCGCCGGATTGCAAAATGGACAACGGGAAAAATGCTCGGATGCATGAGACGAACATGTATGCAAATGAAATGCACATGATGACATGATATGCAATGCATGACACGCAAGCAATGACATGGCAACAACAGCGAATAACAGGAAGACACGTGGCACATCGGTCTCGGGGCGTTACAACACTCCACCACTACAAGAGGATCTCGTCCCGAGATCTAGAATGGCACCGGAGGGAAAACGGAAGAGGAAGAGAAAAAATAAAACTAAGTTTCTTCTTTGACAAACGAGTGAGACCAGAGAACCTTGAAAAGGTTAAGTCATATCGAGAAAAGAATACAACGGAGATAAATGAAGTTGAAAGCACTCCGGATAGGTGAGAAGAATTCTCATAATCAAAACCAATTATGAGAGGATGGCACGAAGATAGAGCCATGAATCTTGAAGAGAATGGAGCAAGATATGGAGGAAAAATTCTTCTTCGGTCTTCAAATGTTGAGAATGATAACGAGAAACACCACCAAGAATTATTTATACACTCCGGAAGAATCAAAACGAAGAGGTTGAGCCAACGATGAAAAGAATTTGAAAGATCTTGGAGAAATACATTTGACTGATGATCATTCATTTTTACGTCAAACTTTGAAAAGAAATTTGAGGATATCTCCGGGACATAAGAAGAGTCAGGTAAGATCCTGGGAATAGACCTGTGGGTTAGGGCCCACTCAAAGGAAACACCATTGAATGATTTAAAAGATAGATTGCACCGGTTGAATTAAATGACTTGAATGAGATAACAACCTCGAAATAGGTTCAACTGATGTTGAATGAAAAGACGAGCCTTCTGAGATATCTTGAGCACTCCGGAACAATTGAATAGCGAGAACTGACTGAATATGAGGTGCACCGGCATG
The DNA here is from genome assembly GCF_018294505.1 of Triticum aestivum. Taxonomy (NCBI): domain Eukaryota; kingdom Viridiplantae; phylum Streptophyta; class Magnoliopsida; order Poales; family Poaceae; genus Triticum; species Triticum aestivum. Next base: position 555,407,528 of record NC_057806.1, read on the forward strand.
AGAAGGTATTTGAAATGAGGGAAAAATATGGTCAACAAGGCTTGAATTGGTTCCACCGGAGAAGAAAAAGAACGAAGAACGATGAACTAGAAGCTCCCTTAGCGTCTTCCTGAGAATCACCGGATAAGAACATTGACGAAAAAGAATGGGGAGACTTCATATGAATAAAAGGATACTTGATTAAGAAATCTGAGTCCTTCACGAAAAAAGGGGTGGGTGGGCGGGAAAAAACAAAGGCAGCTTGGGACGAATGAAACAAACAACATTGAGAAGAACTGATACTTGATCAAGCGGACATTGAAAATGAACGGATCCACTTGAAGAGAAGCACACCGGTGAAAAGGATTGACATGACAAACTCGATGATCAAGAAGGATTGGTATCCACATCAGAGTATGAGAACACCGCTTAGGAAAAGGTATGGAATCAACATTTGACTTCGAATCAACTCGAATACCACAACTCAAAACAAAAACAAAGGATTGACTTGCAGAATAAGCCGGAACAAACATATAATAGAGATTTCGTCCGAAGTTTTCGTGGTGGGGCCTACACGGGCTCGATCGTACAACACCTTCATGTACAAGGCAGTGCACATGGCATACGAAGCGTCCCCGAGTCAGCATAGCCAAGGACTCTTTAAGACACAATGAGACCACTGTAAAACCAACCGTGAATAGGCAGACCACTAGACGTCGAACCCCAATTTCGTATCATACATCTATCGGAAAGATATCCTAAGAGCTGCTTGAATTCCCACTTATAAACTCCCGAAACTTTCCCAGTTATGCAATCAGGTGTTGGGGATACAGGGGAAGCATAATATCTCACCCAAAACTAACAAATCCTACATCCAGTTGTATCCATCCTTCAACACATAACCAAGAAACCTTCGGAAATCGTCTACCTCTACCTTCGAAAAGCATTCGTTATACGAGTTATGGCAATACTCCCGAACTCCCGCCCTAGTACTGGGTGACGTCGAGGTTATCTCACCAATGAACTGCATAAAAGAGATTTTTGATGTCGGCGTACTAAACTCAGGTATTCCAGAACTGCAACGATAAAATTGTGACGACAACACCTCGGAGCTCAACTCCCCGGGACACTGCCACAAAACCCCTGACAGGAGGCACCAAGACAATGTTCTCGTCACAAAACCATCGGAACGATTCCAAGATACCCGCGTGATCCTAAAAAAAAATTCAGTGAAATTTGAGAAGAGAAGAGCCAAAACTCTACGTCAGGATGCCTTACCAGAGCGATGAGGAGACTGGGAAGTAAAAAGAATTCCTAAACTCTCTGATATATAATTCCTAAATGACTCAAAACATTTTTCTAGACTCAACAACGACTGCTAAAAAAGATCAAGCAGTGGGGCTCCTAAGGTCGGGGAAGGCTCTGATACCAACTTGTAATGCCCTCGATGCGGCTATATCTCCCACGTGTCGAAGCACGACTTAGAGGCATAACCGCATTGAAAGCAATGTCGCAAGTGAGGTAATCTTCACACAACCCATGTAATACATAAGGGAAAGAGATACATAGATGGCTTACAATCGCCACTTCACACAATTACATGAACCAAGCATTACAACATCCAAATACAATCAAGGTCTGACTATGAAACCAAAATAAAATAAGAACCCCAAAAGCGACACGGTCCCCGATCGACCCCAACTAGGATCCACTACTGATCAACTAGAATGAAACAACACAAAGGACAAGATCTTCATCGAGCTCCTCCTGAGCTTGGTTGCGTCATCTGCACGGACTCATCGGCACCTGCAAGCTGGTTTTGGAAGTATCTGTGAGCCACGGGGACTCAGCAATCTCGCACCCTTGCGATCAAGACTATTTAAGCTTATGGTTAAGGTACAGGTATGATGTGGAGCTGCAGCAAGCGACTAGCATATATGGTGGATAACATACGCAAAAGAGAGCGAGAAGAGAAGGCAAAGCATGTTCGAGAAATCTATGATCAAGAAGTGATCCTAAAACAACCTACGTCAAGCATAACTCCAACACCGTGTTCACTTCCCGGACTCCGCCGAGAAGAGACCATCACGGTTACACACGCGGTTGATGCATTTTAATTAAGGTCAACTTCAGGTTTTCTACAACCGGACATTAACAAATTCCCATCTGTCCATAACCGCGGGCACGGCTTTCGAAAGTTCAAATCCCTGCAGGGGTGTCCCAACTTAGCCCATGACAAGCTCTCACGGTCAACGAAGGAATAGACCTCCTCCCGAGACATTCCGATCAGACTCGGTATCCCGGTTCTACAAGACATCCTCGACAATGGTAAAACAAGTCCAGCAAGACCACCCGATGCGCCGACATCCCGATAGGAGCTGCACATATCTCATTCTCAGGGCACACCGGATAAGCTAAGCGTACGGGAGCCAACGTAACCCAAGTTGCCAAGGGACAACCCCGCACGGTGCTCTTGGTTGGACCAACACTTAGACAAGCACTGGCCCGGGGGGAGGGGTAAAATAAGATGACCCTCGGGATGCGCGACTCCCAAGGGAAAAAGGCTAGGTGGCGAATGGTAAAACCAAGGTTGGGCCTTGCTGGAGGAGTTTTATTCAAAGCGAACTGTCAAGGGGTTCCCATTATAACCCAACCGCGTAAGGAACGCAAAATCCAGGAACATAACACCGATATGACGGAAACTAGGGCGGCAAGAGTGGAACAAAACACCAGGCATAAGGCCGAGCCTTCCACCCTTTACCAAGTATATAGATGCATTAATTAAATAAGATATATTGTGATATCCCAACAAGTAAACATGTTTCAACAAGGAACAACATCTCCATGTTCCAACAAGGAACAAACTTCAATCTTCACCTGCAACTAACAACGCTATAAGAGGGGCTGAGCAAAGCGGTAACATAGCCAAATAACGGTTTGCTAGGACAAGGTGGGTTAGAGGCTTGGTTCAACAATATGGGAGGCATGATAAGCAAGTGGTAGGTATCGCAGCATAGGCATAGCAAAAGAGCGAGCAACTAAGCAAGCAAAGATAGAAGTGATTTCGAGGGTATGATCATCTTGCCTGAAATCTCGCAAGGAAGAAGAACGAGTCCATGAAGAAGACAAACAAATGTAGACGAACGGGTCCTCACAATGCGACGTTACCGGAATCAACCCGAAGAAGCAAACACCGGAAAGAAGCACACAACATAGTAAACAACCAACACATGAACATGGTATGATATGCGGGATGCGGTATGCGATGCATATGCATGATTTGCAAAGGAAAGCTTGAACCTGCCCTCAACTTGGAAATCCAAGTGTGCCACTGGAAAGGTGAGATGAAATCTCTTGAAAACGATATAAAGATCACCGGAATCGGAGTTACGGTTTGGAAATGGCAAGCAATTCAAATATGACCACGTTCTGCGATTTACAACAAGTAGCCATCTAAATGCAACAAGATGAACATGCTACAGCACCCAAACATGGCAACAAAATATATGGCAGGGATCCACTCATGAAGCTTAACAAAAGTCTAGCACTGAGCTATGGCCAATTCATCCATTAACAGGTTCAAACAAGCATGGCAAAAATGCATTTGGTAACAGGTTTCAGACAGTGAAATTAACACTTGTCTGGAATTTCAGATCAGATAGCACTCTTTGGAGCAAGAAAACTATATGCTACAGGACCTGAACATGGCAAAGTAAAGCATGGCATGGAGCTACTCAAAGAGCTTAACAGAAGTCCATTAGTGACCTTGAGCCAAAAGGGATCAGAAAATACAATTGCAAGCATGTGAACATGGCAAAAAAACATAATCAGACTCTCAGACTTGGTGAAAAACTGGAGCATGCAAATCAGATACCAAGTAGGCATGTTTACGAGCTCGATGCACTCACTACAGAGCAAGGCATGACAACCTAAGCATACACCCATCAAGAATACACATTATACAAGCTAAACAGGGCAAGAACAATAACATAGCATGCACGGATCAACTACAACATCCTCGGCAAAATCGCTAACAAGTAGACAATCTGCCCAGATTCACGAAATAGCAAAAGTAGAGCTCGATTGACTCAAGCTAGGGTGCTCCATAATTGCAAACAAAGACATGGATGGATAGAGCACTACAAGATTAACAAAACATCCTTACTGATTATTCTCAAAAGAGGCACGGATCACTAGGAAACAACATGAACATATGGCATATTGAAATAAGCAGATCAAGGACTTAGTGGAAATGCTAAGTCCCTGAAATCAGCATTGGCAAATGCACCACTTTGCAAGCTTGTGCTAGTCACCACACACATCACAAAAATACATGGATGACACCTCTGGAAAGATGACAAAGCATATAACAAAATACATGTAGAGCTCATGGGCATAACATGCACACATTAATCATGGAAAAAATGACAAATAGCTATTTGGAGCAGCAGATTTGACAATTAACTCAAATAGCATTCTCCCAACAGCATTTCGGGCATCAAGATGAACTCAAATGAAAATGATGCAATGAGATGAAATGATGTGCTCTCTGAGGCGAACATTTTGATATGCTATATGCTCAAATCGGAGCTAAGGATGCAAAGTTACGACATGAAGAACATGGGTATATGAAACATGGAAATCTCGGGGACTGGGTGAAATTTTAACCTCTCCGGGAAAAGTCAACGGGCAGACGAGGAGATCCGGGACGGGGTGGTTCCGGATCGGGACGAAGCCGTTTGGATCGGGGGAGTGGTGGATCCCATCCCACTCCCCGATCGGATCTGGCCGGACCGAATATCCCGCGACGAACGACGGCGGAGGGCGGTGGAACTCCAGCGAGCACGGCGCGGGGGCATGGTTTTTTTTGTTCGGTTTTCAAATGCACAGAGTGAGTGTTAGTATGCAGTGACATTATGTATCGAATTCCACAAACATTCTTATTTCACGCTAACTCAGCAACCCACAACGAGCCAGTTAGCACCAAGATGATTTGTGTTCGTACCACTGGATGACCCCGTAATCTCCCGAGCTTCAGGAAATCCACGACTTCAGCTTCACACCCCAGCTTCCAGCTTCCCGCAAGAGCTGTGTTCGTTCGGGAGCCTGTGGCCCAGTATGACGCTTCTTGATACCATTGCTCTTGGACATACCCATATCTGGAAGCCGGATGGGGGGCGGAAGGGACTCACCCGTGCAAACCATGACATGGTTCTAGGCGGCAACCGAGAAAATATAGTCTTTGCAATAATGGGTTGTGGTCTCTTCCCCATGGATACAAAGCTGACAAGCGCGGTCAGGCAGCCATCGATGAACAACGATTCTATTGATCATGAGGATTCTGTCATGGAGCACAAGCAATGCAAAGAACTTCCACTTAAGTAGGCTCAACCTAGGTGTTTCAGGTCTTGGAAGATTGAAATTTTGACATGGAGCCCTGGAATTGCCTCGCGTAGGCAGACGTCAAGGTATAAACGCCTATTGATTTCCATTTCCATGCAATGGTAACAACCACGATCAAGGTGGAGCTGGAACTGCAAGATCTAATCCCATAGCATGACTAATTCCAATATGCATGCTCATCCCAAAAGGAGCGCCCCCCTCTCCCGTTGCTTTTCGCCCCATTTCTCTCCAAAATTGCCCAGCCAAAGCCCTTGCTAAGCTTCTTGTTAACCTCCTCAAACCGGTCACCCCCTTGCTTGTCCACCCTGATCATACTGGCTTCGTATCAGGCCGAACTATTTTTGAAAACTTCCTATATGCCACCACTGGTAGAAAAAGGGCCTATAGTCCCGGTTCGTAAGGGCCTTTAGTCCCGGTTCCTGAACCGGGACTAAAGTGTCGGTACTAATGCCCTGTACCTTTAGTCCCGGTTCAATACAGAACCGGGACTGATGGGCTTCCACGTGGGCAGTGCGCAGAGCCCAGGCAGGAGACCCTTTGGTCCCGGTTGGTGGTACCAACCGGGACCAATAGGCATCCACGCGTCAGCATTTCTGTG
>NC_057806.1:555413809-555420342 GCF_018294505.1 Triticum aestivum
TTGGGGGTTTTGGGGGGTTAATTTAGGTGTTTCATATATTGTGTTAGCTAGCTATAATTAATAGAGAGAAGTGTCCTCTCTTACGTCCGTGCTTGGTCGACGCTACGTACTATACATACGTATAGAGAGGACTAGACACGCTAGTTAGCTAGTAAGCAAACGAAGGAAACAGAAGATCGTCATGAACATATATGCATACAGAGAGAAGTGATATCGACCACCTCTCCTTCTCCGAGAGATTGGTCGAACAACAAGTTCTCGTATATCTATCCGACACTACCGGCTACATATATACAATAATTATCTCTTACAAATATAATCATACGTACTCATGGTCCACATAGTATTCTCCGTCTTCAGCGATCACTTGGTCAAGAAAGAATGCCGCCAATTCCTCTTGAATTGCTCGCATGCGAGCTGGTGCTAGGAGTTCATCCCGCTTCCGAAACATCTAATTTGAAGAAGGGGGGTCAATACATATATATATGGATGAATGAAACTCAATACAAATGATGGTAATAAAATAAAATTGTGAATGTTGTTATTTACATACTTCATATTGTTCGTCAGAGTACCCGCCCCGCTCACAGGTCGTGTGGCGGATGGACTCGCAGACGTAGTATCCACAGAAATCATTCCCTTTTTCCTGCCACAACCACTTTACAAGAAATAGAGGTCAATCAAACTGATAAGCAAGAACGCTAAATGGTATTGATGAAACTAGCGCTTGAATCACTAGGAGATGCGCAGAACATGCTACTATAGTACTTACTTTCGGGTGTCTAAATTCCAGCTCCTTCGGCAGTCCTGGAACTGTTCTGGTGAATTTTCTCCAATCCCCGCCGGACAAAGAAAACAATTACTTGATATCAGGAAATGAACAAAGTTGCTGATATGGTGGATAATGATCGATTTAACTTACTTCTTGAGGATTTCAGTCATGTCCGCATACTCCTGGGGATCTTTTCGTTTAGAGTCCAAGACGGTTACTACTCCCTGCTCAAGCCTAATCTCTAGGAGAATATAGTGGAAACTGCACACGCATGCATAACTCATCAATTACATTACTATAACCTGGACTAATATATAAGGGAAACCGAATATGCACAAGACAGTAACACTCACTTGACGTTGTAAGGAAAGAGTATTATATCTTTGTTTTCATTTTTTTAATGATCGTAGCAAGTTGGCCTCGGTATCTCTGGGACGATGTTGAACCTCAGTTGCATCTATGAGATATGTGTTAACGAACCCAATATCACCGATTTGTCTTTTCTTCAATTCGGCGATCTTCATTCTGCATAATATAGTGAGGATAATTATAAATACATGCAATGAAAGAGATGAGCTATATAGAGAGACTTAATGACAGAAGTAGTAGTACTTACAGATAGTAGCAGGTGATCGTTGTTTTATCGAGGGCCAATTGATTGAAAAACTGATAGAACTCCTCATATGGAATAGGCAACAGTTCAATTCCAATGAGGTCATGCTCCGGTTTAACTCTCGCATACAAAGTACTCCTCCCCCCAGACTCTCTGCAGATTTTCAAGTACCAATCATGTAATCTTCGCATCATCGTTGTTAAAGATTTTTCATCTTTGACGAGAGGCTTCCCGTACTGTATCTGTGTATCTGCACCTCCATGGTATCATAATGTACATCGTCGGGTAGGTAATCATCAACATTGCCATAACCGGGCACCATCCTCGGATCGACGATGTCGCTAGGCACCTTGAGGGGGGGGGCACGATTGCTTCGCTTGTTCGCCGAGCTGGGCAATTTGTTTCCCAACTGCTCGTCGTTCTTTCAGCCTTTGATCACTGACTGTACTTCCCGACCGCTCCGCTTCGGCCCATGTCTTTGCAATAATGCGCTCATAGTTGCCTTTCGGCGGAGACTTGGGTGGTTTTGCCAGGGCAGCCAGAGTGCGCTTCACTTTCACCGGATCTACCTTCTCCTCCGGAGGTGGATGTCTCTTTGCTCTCAACCCTTGAAACCAGTCATCCACTTCGGTTCGCGCGATCTCGGCGTTCTCCTCCGGGGTCCTCTCATATGGTAACTTCTTTGGAGTCTTCAGAGAAGGACCGAATCTGTATGTCCTCTCGCCTCTGGTTGTACTGCTAGACACCGACCGAGCAGACGGAGCAGTTGTCTTCTTTACTTGCTTACGAGGCGGAGGAGAAGGACTACGACGCGTCGAAGCAGCTGGAGCGGCGGCAGGTCTCTTCCGCCCTTGCTGACGAGGCAGAGAAGGAGGAGGCTGGCTGCTCGGGCGCGTCGGCGCAGGCGGAGAAGGAGGCGGAGTGCCGCCACGCGCCGGAGAAGGAGCCGGCCGAGGGCCCCGATCGTCACTCGCCGGAGGAGGAGGCGGTGGAGGAGGCGGAGTGCCCTGACTCGCCGGAGGAGGAGGAGGAGGCGGAGGCGTCTAGTTCGGAAGGTTGATGAGCTCCTTCCGCCATAGGCATGGAGTCTTCAGAGCAGACCCCAGCCGAGTCTCCCCTTCACCGGTAGGGTGGTCAAGCTGGAGGTCCTCAAATCCCTCCGTTATTTCATCCACCATCACCCTAGCATATCCTCCTGGAATCGGCCGGCAGTGAAAAGTTGCGTCGGGTTCAGTAGGATAAACAGAGCCAACAGCCGCCTTGACCTTCAAATTCATCCATTGCGTCATAAGGTGGCAATTTTGAGACTCCGTGATAGCATCCACGGGATAGCTGGCAGGAGCCATCAAGGCATGCTCCGGCTGAAGCAGCTCGGTGGAAGCCACGCTGCTTCTGCGCTGAGATGGCGAGGTAGCTTCGGGGGAGGCTTCGGCAGTACGTTTCCTGCGATTTGCTTCTCGTTCCTCTATCGTGTCTACCCTTGCTTGCAGTCCCTGCATTTGGGTCTGCTGCACTTTTTTCCTCCTCTCATGGGATTTGTAACCGCCTGCGTCCGGAAACACAACCTTCCATGGAATGGAGCCTGGCGTGCCTCGTGTCCGTCCAGGGTGCTCAGGATTCCCGAGGGCCATTGTGAGCTCGTCGTTCTCTCTGTCTGGAAAGAACTTCCCTTGTTGCGCTGCTTCGATATACTGCTTAAGCTTCCTGACTGGTATGTCCATTTGATCGTTCGTCCAAATGCACTTCCCTGTTACAGGGTCCAAGGTTCCGCCAGCCCCGAAGAACCAAGTCCGGCAACGGTCTGGTCAGCTAATTTTCTCTGGTTCGATCCCTTTATCAACCAGATCATTCTCAGTCTTGGCCCACTTAGGCCAGGCTACGAGGTAGCCACCTGACCCCATGCAATGGTGAAGCATCTTCTTCGCAGCATTTTGCTTGTTTGTCGCCGACATCTTCTTACTCTTTTCCGATGTCTTATGGGCCACAAATGCGGGCCAGTGATCTCTGATCTTCTCATATCTGCCCTTGAATTCTGGTGTCTCATTATTTTCGACAAACTTATTCAGCTCTTTCTTCCACCTCCTGAATAGTTCTGCCATCCTCTTAAGAGCAAAAGACTTGATTAATTTCTCTTTAACTGGGTTCTCTGGATTATCCTATGGCGGTAGGGTGAAATTTGACTTCAGCTCAGTCCAAAGATCATTTTTCTACATATCATTGACATAAGACACCTCAGGGTCTTCTGTAGCCGGCTTAAACCATTGCTGGATGCTTATCGGGATCTTGTCCCTAACCAGAACCCCGCACTGAGCAAAAAATGCGCTCTTTGTCCGGAGGGTTCAATCGGTTGGCCGTCGGGCGCGATTGCTATGATCTCAAAATTTTCATCCGAGCTCAACTTTTTCTTTGGGCCTCGTCTCTTTACCGAAGTTGTGCTCGATCCGGAGGGCTAGAAAAAAGAACAAAGACTTAATTAATATGTGTACATACCAAAACAATGAATGCATCAATCAGCTAGTTAGCACAGGCTTAACTAATATATATACCTGGCCGGACTCGGTTCGGTCACCAGAGCCGTCATCACGGTCTCCTTCTTGCACCGGCAAATTGGGTCACCGGAGCCGTCCTCATGTTCTCCTTCTTGCACCGGCATTAGGTCACCGTAGCCAGCTTGTTCACCCTCTCCTTCCAGACCATCGGTTTAATTGAGAAACAACGAGACGGCGTCACTTCCTTCTGCGATTATGTCCCTCAACAATGCTTCTTTTGCTTCGTCTAGGGCGTTGTCCATAGTTTCTACAAATATTTACAACATGGCAATTATTATTCAAACATGACAGATGGATATATTAGTGCCAAACGTAGAACTAGCTACCTAATCATAGTAAGCTATCGGGAGGGGGTATATATCGACAACGACGACACTACATCTATGTCCCTCGACGACCCTCGTTCCCGATAAAAAAAGAGGAAGAAGAAGAAAAAAAAGAGGAGAAGAAAGAATAGAGGAGAAGAACTCCTCTATTCTTTCTTCTCCTCTTTTTCTCTTCTTCCTCTTCTTTTTTTATCCTCTTCTTCCTCTCATGTTCGAGAGCATCGCCGAGGGGTCGGGAGGTTGCCTAGTGTCAAAGGATTCAACAAAACCATGTCTTCATCATTAGGCGAAAGTAACATGTGCACGATGGTACAAAGCTCTCCAAAGTTATTTTGGAACAGAGTCCTAGATAGGATAATTCGCTTTTTGGTACAAAGTTCAGCAAGAACCTTCCAAATAGCGTTATTTGGAAGGCCTTTGCTGAAATTCATACAAGAAGGCAAATTATCCTATCTGGGACACCATTCCAAAATAATTTTGGAGGAGTTCGTCATGCCCTGGTTACTTCTGGCTAATGATGAAGCCATGGATTTCTTCAATACTTTGACACTAGGAAACCTCTCTCGACCCCTCGGCGATCCTCGACCCCTCGAACCCTCGACAACCCTGGAACCCTCGACCCCTCGGCGATCCTCTTCTTCCTCTCATGTTCGAGAGGATCGCCGAGGGGTCGGGAGGTTGCGTAGTGTCAAAGGATTCAACAAAACCATGTCTTCATCATTAGGCGAAAGTAACATGTGCATGATGGTACGAAGCTCTCCAAAGTTATTTTGGAACGGAGTCCTAGATAGGATAATTCGCTTTTTGGTACAAAGTTCAGCAAGAACCTTCCAAATATCGTTATTTGGAAGGCCTTTGCTGAAATCCATACAAAAAGGCAAATTATCCTATCCGGGACACCATTCCAAAATAATTTTGGAGGACTTCGTCATGCCCTGGTTACTTCCGGCTAATGATGAAGCCATGGATTTCTTCAATACTTTGACACTAGGAAACCTCTCTCGACCCCTCGGCGATCCTCGACCCCTCGAACCCTCGACGACCCTGGAACCCTTGACCCTCGACCCTATAGAACCCTCGAACCCTCGACCCTTGACCCCTTAACGACCCTCGACCCTCTACCCTAGTTCCCGACCCTCGACCCCGCGGCGATCCTCGACACCCTCGTTCCCGATAAAAATTAAGAAGAAGAAGAAGAAGAAGAAGAAGAAGAAGAAGAAGAAGAAGAAAGAGGAGAAGAAGAAAGGAATAGCTAGAGGAGAAGATCGAAGAAAAAAAAGAAGAAAAAAAAGAGGAGAAGGAGAAAGGAATAGTGGAGAAGAAGAAAAAATAGAATATATTATATTTTCTCTTCTTCTCCACTATTCCTTTCTTCTTCTCCTCTTCTTTTTCTTCTTTTTTCTTCTTCTTATTTATTTATCCTCTTCTTCCTCTCCTCTTCTTCTTCTTATTTAGTTCTCTCGACCCCTCGTCCCTCTCTCGACCCCTCGATGACCCACGTCCCTGATAACATTTTTTTTCTCCCCTCGCCACCTCTCGACCTCTCGTCCCACTCTCGACCCCTCATCATCATCTATCACCCCCCTCATTTTCTTTAGCATATATCCGTGAACAAAATAATAATTCATATATAGAAAAAATGCTATATGAACATACATACATATGAGCATGTATAGAGAGTGTAAATCATTGACCATAGCAAGCACGTGATCACCGGTGCGCATGGCGGGCTTCTTCCGGTGATCTGCATCGCCTTTGAAATGCTTGCCTTTCTTTCGACATTGATGGTTGGTCGGAAGAAATCGACGATGGCCCAGGTACACATTCTTCCTGCATTTGTCCAGGTATATACTTTCAGTGTCATCTAAACAGTGCGTGCATGCGTGGTATCCTTTGTTTGTCTGTCCTGACAGGTTACTGAGAGCGGGCGAATCGTTGATGGTCACGAAAAGCAATGCCTTAAGGTTAAATTCCTCCTGTCTGTGCTCATCCCACATACGTACACCGTTTTCATTCCACAGCTGTAAAAGTTCTTCAACTAATGGCCTTAGGTACACATCAATTTCGTTGCCGGGTTGCTTAGGGCCTTGGATGAGAACTGGCATCATAATGAACTTCCGCTTCATGCACATCCAAGGAGGAAGGTTATACATACATAGAGTCACGGGCCAGGTGTTGTGATTGCTACTCTGCTCCTCGAAAGGATTAATCCCATCCGCGCTTAAAGCAAACCATACATTCCTTGGGTCCTTTGCAAACTCATCTCAGTACTT
>NC_057806.1:555420352-555423832 GCF_018294505.1 Triticum aestivum
CGCATGGCGGGCTTCTTCCGGTGATCTGCATCGCCTTTGAAATGCTTGCCTTTCTTTCGACATTGATGGTTGGTCGGAAGAAATCGACGATGGCCCAGGTACACATTCTTCCTGCATTTGTCCAGGTATATACTTTCAGTGTCATCTAAACAGTGCGTGCATGCGTGGTATCCTTTGTTTGTCTGTCCTGACAGGTTACTGAGAGCGGGCGAATCGTTGATGGTCACGAAAAGCAATGCCTTAAGGTTAAATTCCTCCTGTCTGTGCTCATCCCACATACGTACACCGTTTTCATTCCACAGCTGTAAAAGTTCTTCAACTAATGGCCTTAGGTACACATCAATTTCGTTGCCGGGTTGCTTAGGGCCTTGGATGAGAACTGGCATCATAATGAACTTCCGCTTCATGCACATCCAAGGAGGAAGGTTATACATACATAGAGTCACGGGCCAGGTGTTGTGATTGCTACTCTGCTCCTCGAAAGGATTAATCCCATCCGCGCTTAAAGCAAACCATACATTCCTTGGGTCCTTTGCAAACTCATCTCAGTACTTTCTCTCGATTTTTCTCCACTGCGACCGGTTAGCGGGTGCTCTCAACTTCCCATCTTTCTTTCGTGTCACTGTGCCATCACATCAACTTGGCATGCTCTTCGTTTTTGAACAGACGTTTCAACCGTGGTATTATAGGAGCATACCACATCACCTTCACAGGAACCCTCTTCCTGGGGGGCTCGCCGTCAACATCACCAGGGTCATCTCGTCTGATCTTATACCGCAATGCACCACATACCGGGCATGCGTTCAGATCCTTGTATGCACCATGGTAGAGGATGCAGTCATTAGGGAATGCATGTATCTTCTCCAACTCCAATCCTAGAGGGCATATGACCTTCTTTGCTGCGTATGTACTGTCGGGCAATTCGTTATCCTTTGGAAGCTTCTTCTTCAATATTTTCAGTAGCTTCTGAAATCCTTTGTCAGCCACAGCATTCTCTGCCTTCCACTACAGCAATTCCAGTACGGTACCGAGCTTTGTGTTGCCATCTTCACAATTGGGGTATAACCCTTTTTTGTGATCCTCTAACATGCGATCGAACTTCAGCTTCTCCTTTTGACTAATGCATTGCGTCCTTGCATCGACAATGACCCGGCGGAGATCATCATCATCGGGCACATCGTCTGGTTCCTCTTGATCTTCAGCAGCTTCACCCGTTGCAGCATCATTGGGCACATCGTCTGGTTCCTCTTGATCTTCACCAGCTCCCCCCGTTGCAGCATCACCGTATTCAGGGGGCACATAGTTGTCATCGTAGTCTTCTTCTTCGCCGTCTTCCATCATAACCCCTATTTCTCCGTGCCTCGTCCAAACACTATAGTGTGGCATGAAACCCTTGTAAAGCAGGTGGGAGTGAAGGATTTTCCGGTTAGAGTAAGACCTCGTATTTCCACATTCAGTGCATGGACAACACATAAAACCATTCTGCTTGTTTGCCTCAGCCGCATCGAGAAACTCATGCACGCCCTTAATGTACTCGCGGGTGTGTCTGTCACCGTACATCCATTGCCGGTTCATCTCCGTGCATTATATATAATTAAGTGTCCAAATTAATAGAAGTTCATCATCACATTAAAACCAAAGTGCATACATAGTTCTCATCTAACAACATATAGCTCTCCAGAGCATGTAATTAATTAAACCATACATTGAAACTATGTAAAACATTTCAATGCGAAAACAAATGCGATCATAATCGCAACCAAGGTAACAATTGATCCAACGGCATAATGATACCAAGCCTCGGTATGAATGGCATATTTTCTAATCTTTTTAATCTTCAAGCGCATTGCATCCATCTTGATCTTGTGATCATTGACGACATCCGCAACATGCAACTCCAATATCATCTTCTCCTCCTCAATTTTTTTTATTTTTTCCTTCAACAAATTGTTTTCTTCTTCAACTAAATTTAACCTCTCAACAATATGGTCGGTTGGCATTTCCGATTCACATACATCCTAGATAAATAAAATCTATGTCACGTTGGTCGGCATAATTTTCATAAACAATAAATGAACCAATAGTTATAAAGAGAATATACATACCACATCCGAATCATAGACAGGACGAGGGCCGACGGGGGCGGATACCAAAACCATCGCACTATATAAGATGCAATAATAAATGTAAGAAAATGATACAAGTATCTATCTAAACATACAAGTAAGAATATTTTTCCTTTCAGAAAGAAGATAAGAACAAGAGGCTCACCACGGTGGTGTCGGTGATGAGATCGGCGCGGGTGATCGACGGCGGTGAAGACGGGGACGGGGCGTGACGGACCGCTAAATCTAGACAAATCTCGAGGAAAATGGAGCTTGGAGGTCGAGCTTCAAGAGGAGAAAGCTTAAGTAGTGTGGCTCGGGCATTCCATCGAACACCTCATGTGCATAGGAGGTGAGGTAGAGCACCACAAAGCCCTCTCCCCCTCGGCCAGAAAAAATAGAGCACGGTGCTCTGCTCTTGCGCGAGGGGGTATATATAGGCACCTCATTGGTCCCGGTTGGTGACATGAGCCGGGACTAAAGGGGAGCCTTTGGTCCCGGTTCAAGCCACCAACCGGGACCAACGGTGGTGGGCCAGGAGCGAGGCCCGTTGGTCCCGGTTCATCCCACCAACTGGGACCAAAAGGTCCAGATGAACCGGGACCAATGGCCCACGTGGCCCGACCGGCCCCTGGGCTCACGAACCGGGACCAATGCCCACATTGGTCCCGGTTCTAGACTGGACCGGGACTAATGGGCTGACCCGGCCTGGACCAAAGCCCTGTTTTCTACTAGTGCACAGATCTCCTTCACGTCCGCGCTAGGACTAAAGCCCCCACGCTTGTGGTAAAACTCGACTTTTCTAAAGCATTTGCCTCCGTTTGTTGGCCCTCCCTCCTCTCCATCCTTCGGGCCAGGGGCTTCTCCGACAAATGGCTATATTGGATTAGCGCAATACTACACACTGGCAGGACAGTTGTTCTACTCAATGGCTCTCAAGGTCCCTGGATCCAATGCAAGAATGGTCTCAGACAAGGGGACCCGCTTTCCCCGGCCCTTCCTCTTCATCATAGTTGCAGATGTTCTCCAATGAATGATTATCAATGCATGTGATCTCAAACTATACTAGCCCACCCGATCTGAAACTCTTTACCCTGTCCAGTCCTACACTACGCAGATGACACACTTATCATCATCAAAGCCGACACACAAGCTGCGACCACCCTTAAACACATTCTTGATGGCTTCTCTATTGCTACTGCCCTCTCAATAAATTTCCCAAAAAATGATTGTCCCCATGAATGTGGAACCGCTGCTCGCCGCTGCTATGGCAAACAACTTGGGCGCCACCACTGTGTCTTCCCGCAAAAATACCTAGGTCTCCCTCTCCCCCCCCCCCACAAACTCCCCCCTTCGGCCTTCCAGATGGTTATCG